>NC_056725.1:563935006-564012506 GCF_019279795.1 Protopterus annectens
AGTGGGAACACTCAGATCTGCTCTGAGTTACAGCACAATGGCACTAAATATACAGAACCATCTGATATTGCCAACATCCTAGCAGATAGGTTCAGTGCTAACTTTACCCCCCTCTCACCCCCTAGAGGGCCCATCTCTATACCAGAAGAATGCAAAGTTCCTATAATCACAGCTGCACAGGTAAAAAAAACACACTCTCCAAAGCCAGGAACGCAGCATCCATGGGACCTGACAATATCCCAGGCTGTGTTCTACACGAACTACAGAATGAACTGGCACCCTACCTAAGTACCATGTTCAATCATAGCCTCACCTCAGGCTTTGTACCCACTGAATGGCACATGGTGACGGTTATCCCACTCCACAAAGGGGGAGCCATGACGGACCCCGGGAACTACCGCCCCCATTAGCATGACAAGCCTGGTCTGCAAGACCATGGAACGTATCATCATGGAAGTCATAAACAAAGACACTGGTAATCTCCAAACTCCGGACCCTACCCAGTTTGGATTTGTAAAAGGCAGATCATGTCTCCTAAACCTGATTGACTTCTTTGAAGCAGCCACCAAAGCCATAGATGAGAGTAAAATGGTTCACACAGCTTATTTAGATCTCGCCAAGGCTTTCAACACCATCCCCCACTCTGGAATTATAGATAAGCTCACTAAACTAGGTATAAATCCCTATGTCACAAGATGGGTTGCCAACTGGCTCACGGACAGAACCCACACTGTGAAAGTAGCGGATTCCAAATCCGACTTCAGACCAGTGACAAGTGGAGTACCACAGGGTTCAGTCCTGGGTCCCCTCCTGTTTGGTATCTACTTCTCTGAAGTGCAGGCTAACACAGAAGGTCTTTGGCTAACAAAGTTTGCAGATGACTACAAACTAGGAGCCATAATTGAAACTCCTAATGATATGGACAAACTACAAAAGGGCCTCGCTGAGACAGATACCTGGTGTCAAAGCCATGGCCTGAAGCTCAATGCCAAAAAGTGTATTGTCATCCCCTTTGGTAAAAACTCTGTACCCATGAACTACCATATAGCTGGTAGTCTACTTAATGCTGAAAATGTGATAAGAGACCTTGGGACACAGGTGGACAGTAGTTTCTCCTTTGATAATCACATTGCCACAGTGGTCAGGAAATCCTTCTAAGTGGCTCATCTCATCACAAAAGGATTCTCATCCAGTAAAAAAGAGGTCATTGTTCTCCTCTACTCATCACTCATTAGACCCATTATAGAGTACAATGCCCCTTTTTGTATGTACCTCATAAGACATTTACAACAACTGGACAGACCACAGAAATACCCCACAAAGAGGGTTACTGGCCTCAAACAGATGCCCTACGCAGACCGTCTCAAAAAATTACAGCTTTACTCCATCGCATATTGCCTACTCAGGGACGGTCTCTGCCTAACATACAAAGCTATGTCAAACCCGAGGAGCAGATATGCTCCACTTAAAGAAATCCCAATCCCTCCGAGCTACACACTATAGGGACTTAAACCTTGTCACCACAATAAACAGAACATGCTGGAGGGATAGATTCCTGTCCCAGAGACTTCCCATACTCTGGAACAGACTACCTATCTATGTCAAACCAAGCTCATTAGCACTGTTCAAAAAAAATCTTGATGATTGGATGGGAAATGGGAAATTCACCCTAGGGATCACTTCTGTGGCTCTGCTCGACAGGGGCACAGGAAAATAATTTTCTTGGGTGGCAAAAGCCAGGGTACATTTTTTGGCTAGGCTTATATAGGCTCTAGGGCCAATAGCCTAGTACCTACCTATGAACCTATGAACCTAAGTTTCAACTGGTGAATATGTAAGTTGTCAATTATTCAATTTTAGTTAATGTATAAAAGGATTGAATGCTTAGCTTTGGATGACTCTGATGAAGCCCAACAGAATTATGGATGAAAGTGCTTAGTCTGATTAATAAAGTTTGTGTGTTCTCTGGCAAGTCGTGGATTTTTTTTTTTTTACTACAGAATAACAACTGACAGTGCCATCTGGGAAAAAACAGAAACAGAAGTTAAAAAACACCTTTGTTTCTGCTTGCTGTCTGTGCCAGCCACCTGTGTTTCATTTGTCACATACTTTTGCTGTGACCCTCATTGTTTTTTTTTTTTTTTTTTTTGGTAACTTACTGAAGACAATTAGAATTTCATACATCCTGTTATTCAGAAGATATATATTGATACAAAACTTCTATTGTTTTTTCCTGACTTAAGAGGAATATTTAAAAACTGTTCCTAATACTGAACCTTTGTTCCCTGCCTCAGAATTCTAAAGCAAATATGGAGATGGATGTGCTGGTGCCTGTTTGATAGTGACTGCAAAGTGCTTTCTGGCTTTCCAAACCTGTAAAACACTTTGCCCTTATTTTCTTTAACTGATAGTACACGAAGCAGATAAATCTTCATGCACTACAAAGAATTATTATCAGATTTCCAAGCATAAACCATTATTTTATTTTCTTAAGCTGGATAACAAGGTTCACCTCTTGAGCTTCACTCTTGAGGTAAATTTCTTGGTATCCATGTCTTGATAAGGACATAAAAACACTTCAAATGCTGGTTTTGTCAAAGGTATATCATGCTGCCATGTTGGTTAATCTGATTTTATGGGATGGATTTCTGTTACTAAGCAATCTTGAAAAATTTGTAGGGTAGGGATATATTTAGGCTGGTTGAGTTGTCAAGGCTATCAAAGATGGTGAGGTAGATATTAGGATAGCATTTAGTGGCTATCATTCTTCAACACTAGTCAATGATCAGAAAACCTCTGTGTTGACTGGGCATCAAACAAGTTATATTAACGTGCAGGCATTATTTTATGAGTTCAAAATGGCATTTCCCCAGCTACATCCCATTTGTTTGTTTGTTTCTTATGAAGAATGTCAGCCAGCAGAGAACATCATGTTATTTTTTTTGTTTGTTTTTTTGTAAGAGATGATTAAGGAAGTGGTCTGTTTGATGCAGGTATAAGACAAGTGAGGGCTGAGTCCATGTCAGGAGGTAATTGGTCAAAACAGCTTCAGTGCCATAGATATGCCATAGATAAATATAAATATATATATATATATATATATATATAAATATATATATATATATATATATATATATATATATATAAAAATAAAAAAAAAAAAAATATATATATATATATATATATATATATGTGTGTGTGTGTGTGTGTGTGTGTGTGTGTGTGTGTGTGTGTGTGTATAAGAAGAGGAGGAGGAGTGTGAGGGCAGCACCAATGATCAAATGGTGGAAATTGAAAAAGGGTAATTGTGAAGTGAAGTTCAGGGATGAGTTAAGACAGGCACTGTGTGGCAGTGAAGAGTTACCAAATAGCTAGGTAACTACAGCAGAGCTAGTAATGGAGACAGCTAGAAAGGTGCTTGGTATGACATCTGGACAGAGGAAGGACGACAAAGAGACATGGTGGTGGAATAAGGAAGTACAGGAGAGTATACAGAGAAAGAGGTTGGCAAAGAAGTAGTGGGATTGTCAGAGAGATGAAGAAAGTAGACAGGAGTATAAGGAGATGAGGTGCATGGCAAAGAAAGAGGTGGCGAAGGCTAAGGATAAGGCATATGAAGAGATGTATGAAAGGCTGGACACTAAGGAGGGAGAAAAGGACCCATACCGATTGGCTAGACAGTGGGACCAAGCTAGGAAAAATGTGCAGCAGGTAAAGGTGATAAAGGATAATGAGGGAAACATACTCACAAGCGAGGAGAGTGTGTTGAGGAGATGGAAAGAGTACTTTGAGAGGTTAATGAATGAAGAGAATGAGAGGGAGAGAAGGTTGGATGATGTAGGGATAGTGAATCATGAAGCACAATGGATTAGCAAGGAGGAAGTAAGGATAGCTATGAAGAAGATGAAGAATGGAAAGGCTGTTGGCCCAGATGACATACCTGTGGAAGCATGGAGGTGTTTAGGTGAAATGGCATTGGAGTTTTTAACCAGATTGTTAAATGAAATCTTGGAAAGTGAGAGGATGTCTGAGGAATGGAGAAAAAGTGTTTTGGTACTGATTTTTAAGAATAAGGGTGATGTGCAGAGCTGTAGTAACTACAGAGGGATTAAATTGATCAGTCACAGCATGAAGTTATGGGAAAGAGTAGTGGAAGCTAGGTTAAGAAGGGACGTGATGATTAGTGATCAGCAGTATGGCTTCATGCCGGGAAAGAGCACTACAGATGCGATGTTTGCTCTGAGAGTGTTGATGGAGAAGTGCAGAGAATGTCAGAAGGAGTTGCATTGTGTTTTTGTAGACTTAGAAAAAGCATATGATAGGGTGCCTAGAGAAGAGTTGTGGTATTGTATGAGGAAGTCAGGAGTGTCAGAGAAGGATGTAAGAGTGGTACAGGATATGTACGAGAGTAGTGTGACAGTGGTGAGGTCTGCTGTGGGAGTGACGGATGCGTTTAAGGTGGAGGTGAGGTTACATCAAGGATCAGCTCTGAGCCCTTTCTTATTTGCAATGGTGATGGACAGGTTGACAGACGAGATCAGACAGGAGCCCCCGTGGACTATGATGTTTGCAGATGACATTGTGATCTGTAGTGAGAGTAGGAAACAGGTGGAGGAGACCCTGGAGAGATGGAGATATGCTATAGAGAGAAGAGGAATGAAGGTCAGCAGGACTAAGACAGAATATATGTGTGTGAATGAGAGGGAGGACAGAGGAATGGTGAGGATGCAAGGAGTAGAGGCGGTGAAGGTGGATGATTTTATATACTTGGGGTCAATAGTTCAGAGTAACGGTGAGTGTGGAAGAGAGGTGAAGAAAAGAGTACAGGCAGGATGGAGTGGGTGGAGAAGAGTGTCAGGAGTGATTTGTGACAGACGAGTACCTGTAAGAGTGAAAGGGAAGGTCTACAAGAGGATAGTGAGACCAGCTATGTTATATGGGTTGAAGACAGTGGCAATGACAAAAAGGCAGGAGTTTGAGCTGGATGTGGCAGAGTTAAAGATGTTAAGATTTGCACTGGGTGTGACGAGGGTGGACAGGATTAGGAATAAGTATATTAGATGGTCAGCCCAGGTTGGAAGGTTTGGAGACAAAGCCAGAGAGGCAAGATTACGTCGGTTTGGACATGTGCTGAGGAGGGATGCTGAGTTTATATTGGGAAAAAGATGCTAAGGATGACGCTACCAGGTAACAGGAAAAGAGGAAGGCCTAAGATAAGGTTTATGGATGTGGTGAGAGAGGACATGCAGGTGGTTGGCGTGACAGAGCAAGATGCAAAGGTCAGGAGGAAATGGAAACAGGTGATCCGCTGGGGTGACCCCTAATGGGAACAGCTGAAAGAAGATGATGAGAAGATAATGATATATATAAAAGTACTCAATTGTATTTATTGCTGATTGGTATAACTCATTGTAAGCCTTTTAGTTTAAGCACCTGGGCTTCAGACCAGTTTTACATTAGGAAGGTTTGTGGTCTGCACTGTAGTGGCAGAACAGGTAGCTTACATCCTTCTAAGTTGGGAACTGCTGATTGAGGGCTCAATGTCTGTTATTCTAAAAGTGTATTAATTCTGGTTTAAGCACTTGGGCTTGAGGCCAGTTATTTTACATTAAGAGGGTTCGTGTTCTGCACTCTTGTGGGAGGAGAGGCTGGACTCTGTCCTTCTGAGCTGGGAATTTCTGGTTAAAGCTTATAGTGCCTGCATATTTGAACTGCTTCTTACTGAAATTGGTACACCTCGTTTGCTGTAGCATAGACTAGATCCAGGCCTGCTGAATCTAGCTTTGTTTGTATAACTTGAGCACTAATCCAGGCATTCTTTAAAGTATTCAGTTGTATTTATTACTGCTGGTAGTAACTTGATTAAAGTGTAGCTATCATTTCTAAGTCTTTTGGATTAAGCACTTGGGCTTCAGACCAGTTGTTTTACATTCGGAAGGTTTGTGGCCTGCACTGTGGTGACAGGACAGGTAGCTTACATCCTTCTAAGTTGGGAACTGCTGATTGAGAGCTCAGTGTCTGTTATTCTAAAAGTGTATTAGTTCTGGTTTAAGCACTTGGGCTTCAGGCCAGTTATTTTACGTTAAGAAGGATTGCGGACTGCACTCTTGTGGGAGGAGAGGCTGGACTCTGCCCTTCTGAGCAGGGAATTTCTGGTTAGAGGCTTATAGTGCCTGCATATTCTAACTGTTTCTTACTGAAATTGGTACACCTTGTTTGCTGTAGCATAGACTAGATCCAGGCCTGCTGAATCTAGCTTTATTTGTATGCTTGTTGTTTGTTTATTTCCCTGAAACGCTAATTCCACCTAAAACACAGCCTTTTAGCACTTCTGTGGATCCCTAGTGATACCTGCATTGCTTACTGTACTTATTTCCTTGTTTCACTTGAAAGAAAGTTACTGTTTGTCGTTTTTGCATTTAAGTTACCTGTAGCACATTGCATTTAAGTTACCTGGCACTTGCTCACTAAAGCAATTATATAAGTCAGCTCTAAAAAATTAAAAGCACTACACCCTCACAAACTCCCCTTAAGTACCTTGTTCCCCATTGGCCCTTTTTTTCAATTATAAAGGAATTCCCAATACTATTCTAGCATGTTCACAGGTCAGTTGTCAATCTCCTCTCCGGTCCAGCTGGTGAATCTGGAAATCTTGAGGCAATGTTACAACTGCCTCATGTACACAGACAACCCTCTCCTCCTCCCAACAAATTCCAACACATGTGAGAGATGCAACCATATAGCCAAACTGGAGGCTAAGCTCTCTCAACTCAGTACTGGCGTAACCAGTCAAGAGGAGAAGGAAACCACACTCACTACAATTCCAGTCTCACATAGACCAACCACGACAACAAACCAAACACATAAACACACAAAAACATACTCGGAGGCTCTAAATAAAAATCTGCCTAAGCAGCAGAGACCTCCAAAGCAGACACCCAAGCAATCACTACCCCAAAACAAAACACGTGCAACACATAGCTCACAAAGCCAGTGTGCCAAACAGTCATAGCCCTTAAGGCTAAACAACACACCTGATACACTTGTAATAGGTGACTCTATCGTCAGGCACACTGACGTCCCGCTCACCAGGCTGAACAAGGAGAAGGTCACGGTGAGCTGCCTGTCGGGCGCTAGGATCTGCCACATAACACAAGCACTCAGGTCACTCCAAGGCAAGTACAAATATGACTCAGTCATTGTCCATGCTGGTGTGAATGACCTGAGACGTACCTCCCTGGACTACATGAAAAGAGACATAGAGGAGCTCTCTGAGCATGTAGCCCAGGCCGGTATGACCCTGACCTTGAGTAGCATCTTACCCTCACCAAGAATTATGCCACAATATGAAGACAAGATGATGAATTTCAACAATTGGCTTAAGTGTTGGTGTCATTCAAAGGGGATCCAATGCCTGTCAGCCTGGGATGACATGCTCGACAAGCCAAGATGCTTCGCTAGGGATGGCTTGCACCTGTCACCCCTGGGCTTTTGGATATTGGCAAAGGCTCTTGCAACCCCCATAGTGCCTTTTTTAGGCAAGGCTCAAAAGACAAACCCACCTCCATAGGTATCACAAGGGATAAGAAACTAAGAGTAATGCTACTCAACGCCAGAAGTCTAAACCTCAAGATGCACGCACTCAAAACTCTCCTTAGCATGGAGAACATCGATATCTGTGCAGTAACAGAAACCTGGTTCAAGGCTCCCGAGAGCACCCCAGCACTACCAGGTTATACCTCATACCATGCTTTTCGGCCCCAAAACTTGGACGAACCACAAAAGGAGGGGGAGTATCAATATTCGTCAAAGATACCCACACCTCCAGGTTGGTGGCACAGCACGAAGCATCAGAGACTATCCATGTGCAACTAACTGTGGGTAAAACTGCCTTCCAGTTTATAGCCTGCTACAGACCACCCTCCCAAACACAGGAACCCCACTTGGCCTTTCTGAGAATACTGGAAAATATGAAGGTCTCTCCAAACACCATTATATTGGGCGACTTCAACTACCCAAACATAGACTGGGAGCATTACTCTAGCTCTAACACCCTAGCCCAAAGGTTCCTAGAATTTATAAACTCAAATGCTATGGAACAACTTGTTACCACTCCCACAAGAGGGGAAAACATACTGGACCTGATCATCACCAACATGGGGACACTATGCTCCAGACCAGAAGTGTATCCCTCACTGGTAAGATCAGACCATAAACTAATCTCACTGGATATTCACATCCCGACCCCACCCCTGCCCAGAAAACCACAGTGAAAAACTTCTCTAAAGCAAATTTCACATGCCTCAAAACCGAGGCGAAATCCTTCAAAGCCCCCAGGTCTGTGGAAAATACGGCCCAGACCGCAGAATCCTTTATAAACGCATTCTATGAACACCTTCAGGAATGCATGGATCATGCAATCCCAAATAAAACTAAGACCCAATCCTCCAAAGGCAGACGTCCTGTCTGGTGGACCCAGCCATAAACAAACTATACAATAGAAGGAGGAAGCTACTACATGATAGAGCAAAATCCCAAAAAGGGAAGGCATCTCTGATCAGTATTAGCAAAAAACTACGGGCACTCATAAAATCGTCTAAGGCCGGCTTCGAGAGAAAAATTGCACAGGACACTAAGGATAATCACAAGGCTTTCTTTAGTTATGTTAGAAACCTGGGTGGGAATTCCCAGATATGCTCAGAATTAGTCCAAAATGACAAAAAATACACCGAGCCCACAGACATTGCCAACATCCTAGCTGACAGGTTCAGTGCAAACTTCTCCCCCCTCTCCCCACTAAAAGGGCAAATATCTATCCCAACAGAGTGCTGCTCCCCTGACATCTCAGATGCTCAGGTAAGAGCCACCCTCTCCAAAGCAAAAAACACAGCATCAATGGGACCAGTTGGTGTCCTGGGCTGCGTCCTACATGAACTCCAAGAAGAGCTAAACCCAAACATAAAACTACTATTCAATCTTAGCCTTACTACAGGATATGTACCCAAAGAGTGGCGTACAGCAACAGTGGTCCCTCTCCACAAAGGTGGTGTCTCAACGGATCCTGGAAACTATCGCCCCATAAGCCTGACTAGCTTGGTCTGCAAAGCTATGGAAAGGATCATCATAGACCTCATAAATAAAGATATTGGGGACCTACAGACACTGGATCCTACCCACTTTGGCTTTGTTAAGGGCAGATCCTGCCTCTTAAACCTGGTCGATTTCTTTGAAACAGTCACCAAGACCATTGACGAGGGGAAGGTGGTCCACACAGCCTACCTGGACCTCGCAAAAGCCTTCGATACAATACCCCACTCGGGCATTATAGATAAGCTCACCAGCTTAAATATAAACCCCTATGTCACTAGATGGGTTGCAAACTGGCTCAAGGACAGAATCCACATGGTTAGAATTGCTGGAGCCATGTCAGACTCCAAACCAGTTACAAGTGGCGTCCCACAAGGCTCAGTCCTGGGACCTCTCTTGTTCGGTATATATTTCTTGGCGGTACAGGCCAACATGGAAGGACTGTGGCTGACCAAGTTCGCAGATGACTGCAAACTGGGCACCATAATCAACTCTCCAGCAGACACAAGCATCCAACAAAAGGGCCTCATAGAAACAGACAACTGGTGCCAGAGCCATGGCCTCAAGCTAAATGCCAAAAAGTGTATAGTCATCCCCTTTGGCAAAAACAAAGTGCCCACAAATTACCACATAGGTGGTAATCCATTAAGTACAGAAGAAGTCATTAGGGACCTGGGGACCCAAGTTGATAGCAATCTCTCATTTGACAACCACGTGGCCAAAGTGGTTAGAAAAACATTTTATATAGCCCACCTAATCATGAAGGGATTCACATCTATATCAGGGGAGGTCACCGTACCTCTTTACTCATCCCTCATCAGGCCCATAATTGAGTACAATGCCCCTTTTGGGATGTACCTTACCAGATACCTGCAGCAACTGGAAAGACCCCAAAAGTACCTCACCAAGAGGATCAAAGGGCTCAAACAGATACCATATGCTGCCCGGTTAAAGAAATTCCAGCTCTACTCAGTGGCATACCGCCTGCTCAGAGGCGATCTGTGCCTGACATATAAAGCCATGTCCAACCCGGAATTAATGGACATGCTGCACCTCAGAAAATCCAAATCCCATCGAGCTACGCGCTCGAGAGACTTGAACCTCAGCACTGAAATAAATAGGACATGCTGGAGGGACAGATTCATAACCCAGAGGCTCCCTTCACTCTGGAAAAAAATCCCAGTCCAGGTTAGGCAGAGTCCCACATTGACTCTCTTCAAGAGGAATCTTGATGAGTGGATGGGAGATCGTAGGTTTACCCCGGCTAACACATCTGTGTCACTGTTAGACAGAGGCACAGTATACTAACCTCAAAAAAAGGCATAGCAAAATTAATTTAAAATGGGTGGCGAAAGCCAAACACACTCTGGCTAGGCTTATAAATGCCCTAGGGCAGATAGCCTAGTATGAACCTATGAACCTATGAACCTATATATATACATATATATATATATATATATATATATATATATAAATATATATATATATATATATATGTATATATATATATATATATATATGTATATATATATATATATATATATATATATATATATATACACATATATATAGATATATATATATATATCAAGAGAGAGTGATAGATATTGATATAAATGTCAATCTAAGAAATCTGAGATGTTCTGTATATACTTATCTGTGGCAAACATCTTGATTGTTCCTTGCTGCTGTATGTTCCTATGTGGTTATTCAGGTATGTATGTGTATATATCTATATATATATATATATATATATATATATATATATATATATATATATATATATATTCACAGATACTGACAATAGCTTTGAGTATAATTACTTAGAGTACATACTCAGGGCATTGTGCATACATATGGGCATGGATCTCATGTGTGCAAACAGTATGTCTTGACCAGGGAATATTATTAAAGACAAGCTAAGGTGAACATAATGATTTTCAATTAATTTCTTTATTTTTGAATTACAGCAAGAAAACATATATTTTAGGGAAGTAATAGGCTCACATCAGGATGCACATGTTATTGGGTATTAACATTACATGTGTCTTTTTTTATTTTTTTTCTAGACATCAATCAACTTTATTCTGATTTTACCTATTTTTAGCAACTTCACATGTCATATATAATGTTTTTACAGCTTATATCACCAGTAGTCTAATGAGAGATGTAATGACTATCCACCACACAGGTAACCCTCTATTGTTCACAATATTTTAATTTCTCCACGGACCCTTTAAAGCTGCACCTTCCATACATAGTATGCCTATAGCACTTTGCAGGAGACTACCAATGTACACATGCTCAGGAACATTTTTTAGTGCCACATGGATATTTTTACATACCTGCTAATCCAATGCTATCCACCCAAATATATTTTGTAAAACAATAAAGCATTGTAAAAGCCTTCCTGAATGCTCTGATTATTTAGGGAAGAAATCAAGAACATAGCTCTGACAAGGAGTTGAATCAGTTTCAGAAATATCTTAATTGCCTAAATGCTCACCATTACAGACATGAATCCAATTACATTGACTGTATGAAACAGTTTCAAGCAAAATTCAATACCTTCTAGACCAGAAATCCGTGCTATGCTTTGTTAGGATTGAACTGTAGTTTTATATTATGATTCTAGGACCATAGAGAAAATTGTACCTGCCTCCAAAATTCTTGAGCAAACAAATTGAGAAGTACAGAAAAATGATAAATATAAGTTACCAGAGGTGGTTGAAAGCTTTTAAACTGCATTCACTAGCTTATAAGAGAGAGAGAGAAAATGAAGTCGCCTATCATTTTTGTGAAGCCTTTCATAAGGATGGTTTGTGTTCTTATTTAAGATTAATAATATGTAATGTTATATGTTAGGGAACAAAAGTAGATGGCTGGTTTGGAGTAGGATTAAAGAAGAGCTAAGACAAATTGTTTACTTAATGGGGTGAAATCTTGTGGATGAAACTTGCATATGGTACTAAAATTGCAACTTCCACAAAACTATATATACATATAAACAAAAGAATATGAAAAGTTGTTTTATATTTGTTTATCTGTGGCAAATAGCCATCTTGCCCATCCTTACTCATATGTGCTAACCCTAATCTGAACCTTGCTCCTTCCCCTAATCCCAGAAAAGTAAGGAGCCAGTTTTATAGGTGTCAGCACATGCTCTCGGGGAAAATGGATTAGCTAGGCACATAATTGTCAAGGTTAGAGTATGGACATAGATTAAATTTGCAGGTTTGAATCTCAGGTCCTCCAATCTGTGCTCAACTCTGTTCAAAGATGTAAAGGCCTGTGTGTGTAACACTGCAAAATGTATGTGGTGATTCTGTGAAGTTCTTCAAAAATAAAGTTTGGTTGACAGATTCAGCTCAAATTTCTTCCCCATTCTCCCCAGAAGGTCAAAGGAAATACCGCATACCACAATCCCCCAACAATTACTAGGGAACAGATCTTCAACACACTTTCCAAGGCCAAAAACACTGCATCAATGGGCCCCAATAACATCCCAGGATGTTTACTAAATAGCATGAAACATGACCTCTCAGGTCCACTTGAATCACTTTTCATCTGAAGCCTACTTTCAGGTTTTGTGCCCAAGGAATGGAAGATGACTACAATCATTCCCCTGCACAAAGGAGGTCCAACCAATGATCTGGGTAACTGCAGGTCCATAAGTCTGACCAGCCTCATATGTAAGGCCATGGAAAGAATAGTCATGGACATGATAAATGAAGATTAGGTAACCTGCAAATGCTGGACACATCATAGTTTGATTTTGTTAAAGGAAGGTCATGCCTATTAAATCTGGTTGACTTCATTGAGAGGATCACCAAAGCAATGGATGAGGGCAAGACTCTGCACATAGATTAGCTCGACCTGGCTAAAGCATTTGATACAATACCCCACTCAGACATTATATTCAAGCTCACTAAATTAAGTATAAATCCTTTTATCACCCACTCTATAGCCAACTGGCTCACTGATAGGACCCAGGAGATCAAAATAGGTGATGCTACGTCCACCAAGAGGCCAATCGCTAGTGGAGTCCCCCAGAGCTTGGAACTAGCTGTGTTCCTTTTTGGCATCTATTTCTCTGAAGTGGAAGTAAATGCTGAAGGTTTATGGCTGAGTATGTTTGCAGATGATTGCAAGCTGGGGGCTATTTTTGACTCCCTTGCAAACACTATAATTCTTCAAGAAGGCTTATCTCAAACTAACAAATGGTGCCAAATCCATTGTCTTAAATTCAATGCTAAGAAATGTATAATTGTACAGTTTGGGAACCGAACCATTCCAGCTAATTACCATACTGATAATATACCTCTAAGAGTACACCCAGTGGTCAGGGATCTGGGTACACAAATGGACAGTAGCCTTACCTTCAACCACCATGTGGCAAGACTGGTAAGGAAATCCTTTTATGCTGCACAACTTATAAGTAAGGGTATGGCATCTAGTCCCAAAGAAGTCATTATCTCACAGTACTCTGCCTATATCAGACCAGTCATAGGGTACGATAGTCCCTTCAGTATAAACCTGACCAGGCATTTGTAGCAACTACAGGGACCTCAGAGATTCTTTACAAAAAGAATACAAGGTGTAATAAACCTGCCTTACACAGATCACAAAGTCCTTTCCCTTTACTCATTCTCCTATAGCTCACTGAAGGGTGATCTATGCCTGGCTTACAAGACATCCACAAACCCCACACTTATGAATCTCCTGCATATTCATAAGTCAAAGAGTACCAGAAATACAAGGTCTAGGGACCTGCACTTTGTCTGTGACTTAAACAGAACCTGCTGGAGTGAAGGGTATGTGTCCCAGAGAATGACCTTCCTGTAGACCGAGCTTTTCATCCATGTAAAGCTGAGTTTGTTTCTTACTCAATTTAAGCACAACTTAGACCAGTGGATGGGGAATAGGAAATTTACACCGGGGGTGGCACCCATATAACTTATGGACAGAGGTAGCTTATAAATGCCTGGCCCTCAATGTTCTGTTTGGATACAGGATATCATTATTCTTTTGGGAAGACTTGGCTAGGCTTAGAAAGCACCCCACTCCTGGGTCATTAGCCAGGCAACAATATATGAATCTATGAATCTATAAAAGAAAATCATGAATTGTGAGTAAAGAATTGTAAGGAAATATTTTAATAACTTTGGCCACATATTCTATCAAACATCATTTGCACAAAGGAAACAGTCATAACATTCCTATGTTGATGAATGATAAAAAGTTAATTCATCTTTTATATGTAACATTGTGTTTTAAGATGTTAATATTACTATTAAAGTTATTTAGAATTTTTAGTATTATTTCTAATAGAACATTGCAATAATGTCAGCCTTAATTACTTCTTTGTAACACAGACTAAGAGTTTATTTTGTTTAAATATAGCATTGGAATATCTTATGTATTACTTGTTTTTTTTTCTTTTTACTGACACTTAGTAGACAAAATTAGTTTGACAGCATTGGTGTGATTGGTTTACATCGGGCGGCCGCAGTGGTGCAGCGGTGAGCATTGACACCTCACAGCAATAGGCTCTCCGGTTCGATCCTTGGTTGGGGTGCCTTCTTTGTGGAGTCTGCATGCCCTCCCTGTGATTGCGTGGGTTTTCTCCAGGTGCTCTGGTTTCCTTCCACATCCCAAAGACATGCTGTAGGTGGATTGGACACTCTAAATTGGCCCTAAGCATGTGTGTGTGTGCCTTGTGTGGAAGGTTGGGTGCTAGCCTGTCAACTCAACACTGTAAAAACTCCACTGCCAATCATGAGCGGACAGCTAAACCACTGTGGTAACCCCTAACTGGGAAAAGCCAAAAGAAGAAGAAGGTGTGATTGGTTTACATTCCATGTTATCAATGAGACCAGTCTTTTTTTCATTTCTAGATTAAGGTAGGATCTTTGTTATCCATACTTTCAACTTCTTTGCTGCAATAATCAGAGACAAAGCCAAAGATAGTTGTAGGACAAAGGCTCAAAATCAAGGACACATTTAAATATTACTCTAATTCATTTAAAAAGTTAATAGAACAAGTTTTGCCTTAAATTGCATTTTCTAAACAAGTATGAAATTCTGCTTTATTAATTCATTGACTGTAATCCTCTGTAATTTACCAGAAAATCAAACATGTTAGCATGAAAAGGGCAAAATGTGAGGCATAATCAAGGATATTCTGCAAAATGAGGGATGGGAACAGTTGAGCAAACAAGTGAAGCTATGAGGTGATTAATAGTGCCAACTAACACTACAGGGAAATTAGTAAAAAGCTGCAGTACAGGGGTAAACAAATGACTTATAATTACATGCAAATTAAAGAGTGCAGTCTAAGGCAGGCACAATGTGATGCACATGAAGACACATCACAATTCATTACACCTCTCAACTGCCCAGATTTTCTCAAAATGTACAAATTTTTGTCTCGTATGTTTGATCTGTACATCATAAAATATATGCATTTCTTGCAAATCAGTGAGGATTGAAGTAATTTAACAAAGAGATATAGGTTCATAGGTTCATAGGTAGGTACTAGTCTATCTGCCCGAAGGCATTTATAAGCCTAGCCAGAATGTGTTGGCTTTTGCCACCCCCTTAGATTAGTTCCCTGTGCCTCTGTCCAGCAGAGCCACTGAAGTGATCCCCAGGATAAACGTTCTGTTTCCAATCCACTCGTCAAGGTTTCTCTTGAAGAGTGTTAGTGAGGAGCTCTGCCTAATATACATTGGAATCTTGTTCCAAAGTATGAGAAGTCTTTGAGACAGGAATTTATCGATCCAGCACATCCTATTTATTGTTGTGGTGAGGTTTAGATCCATAAAGCGTGTGGCTCGAGGGGATGTGGTTTTCTTTGGGTGGAGCATGTCCATTAATTCTGGGTTGGACATGGCCTTGTATGTCAGGCAGAGATCACCTTTGAGTAGGCAGTATGCAACCGAGTACAGCTGGAGTTACTTCAGTCAAGCTGCATAGGGCAGCTGTTTGAGGCCAGTGATCCTCTTGGTGAGGTACTTCTGTGATCTTTCCAGATGTTGCAGGTGTCTTGTAAGGTACATCCCAAATGGAGCATTGTACTCTATGATGGGTCTGATGAGTGATGAGTAGAGGGGCACAATGACCCCTTTTGATCTAGATGTGAACCCTTTTGTGATTAGGCGGGCCACATAGAAGGATTTTCTAACCACTTTGGCAATGTGATTATCAAAGGAGAGCTTACTATCTACCTGGATCCCCAGATCTCTTATTATGTCTTCTGTATTTAGGGGACTAATACCTATGTGGTAGTTTATGGGTACTTTGTTTTTTCCAAAGGGGATGATTATGCACTTTTTGGCATTTAGCTTGAGGCCATGATTTTAACACCAGGTATCCATCTCAGTGAGACCCTTTTGGACGATGTCTGTGTCAGCCGGAGTGTCAATTATAGCCCCTAGTTTGCAGTCATCTGCGAACTTGGCCAGCCATAGTCCTCCTGTGCTTGCCTGTACCTCTGAGAAGTATATGCTGAACAGGAGGGGTCCTAGGACTGAGTCCTAGGGAATGCCACTTGTAACCAGTTTAGAGTTGGACCTAGCTTCCGCAACTCTCACCATGTGCGGTCTGTCCATGAGCCAATTGGCAACCTATCTTGCAACTTAGGGTTTTATGTTCAGGCTGGTGAGCTTGTCTATAATACCAGAATGGGGAATGGTGTTGAAGACCTTTGCAAGGTCTAGGTAGGCTGTGTGTGCCATGTTACCCTCATCTATAGCCTTGGTAACTGTCTCAAAGAAGTCTACTAGGTTTAGGAGGCAGGATCTGCCCTTAACAAAGCCAAACTGGGTAGGGTCCAGAGTTTGGAGGTTCCCAATGCCTCTGTTAATGAGTTCCATGATGATGCACTCCATAGCCTTGCAGACCAAGCTGGTCAGGCTTATAGAGCGATAGTTCCTGGGGTCTGTTTTGGCTCTACCTTTGCGAAGTGGAATAACCATTGCTGTGTGCCACTCTATGGGTACATAGCCTGTGGAGAGGCTGAGTCTGAACAGTGTGCTTAGGTGAGGGGTTAGTTCATCTGCACTAACTCCGAGCAGGTCTGAGCATTGCCACTTAGATTCTTGACACAGCTAAAGAATGCCTTGTGGTTATCTTTGGAGTTCTTGGCATTTTTTTCTTTTGAAGCTAGCCTTGGATGATTTTATGAAGGATCATAGTTTCTTGCTGATATTGATCTTCCCTTCTTGGGATTTTATTCTTTTCTGTACTAGTTTCCTCCTTCTGTTGTATAGCTTGTTAATGGCAGAGGTCCACCAGATTGGTTTCCTTTTCTTGGAGGAGTGAGTCTTGGTTTTGCTTGGGATAGCACAATCCATGCATTCTTGTAGGTGCTCGTAGAATGCATTAGTAAAGGATTTTGCAGCTTGGACAGCGTTATCCTTTAGCATGGGGGCTTTGGAACTTTCCACCTCGGTCTTAAGTAACGTTAAGTTTGCTTGTGAAAAGCTTTTCACAGTGGTTTCCTTGACTGGGGGTAGGGGTGGAATGTGGATATCCAGAGTGATTTATTTATGGTCAGATCTAACCAGAGAGGGGTTGACCTCTGGTGTGGAACAGCGGTCGCCCATGTTGGTGATGACCAAGTCCAATATCTTGTCAACTCTGGTGGAAGTGTTGACCAGTTGATCCAGGGTGTTTGAGTTTATAAATTCTAGGAAATGTTGGGCAAGGGAGTTAGTACTTGAGTAGTTCTCCCAGTTAATTTTGAGTAATTGAAATCACCCAATATTAGGGTGTTTGGTAGGACATTTATGTTTCCCAGTGTTTCCAGAAACATGGACTGGGGGTCCTGGGACATGGTGGGTGATCTGTAGCAAGCTACAATTTAAATTGCAGTTTTGCCTATTGTTAGTTGCACGTGGATGACCTCTAAAGCATTGTGCTGTGCCACTAACCTGGAGGTGTGGGTATCCTTGATGAATATGGATACGCCCCCACCTTTTGTATTTCGGCCCAGGTTCTGTGGCCGAAACGTATGGTATGAGTTGTAGCCTGGTAGTGCTGAGGTGCTCTCTGGAGCCCTAAACCAGGTTTCTGTTACTGCACATATATCAATTTTCTCCATACTGAGGAGTGCCTTGAGTGCGTGTATTTTGAGGTTTAGACTTCTGGCATTGAGTAGCATTACCCTCAGTTTTTTGTTACTTGTGCTATTATAGCAGTGGGTTTGTCTTTTGAGCCTTGCCTAAAAAAGACACTATAGGGGTGGCAAGAGCCTTGGCCAGTATTCAAAAGCATAAGGGTGACAGGTGTAAGCTGTCTCTAGTGAAGCGGCGTGGCTTGTCGAGCATGTCATCCCAGGCGGACAGACACTGGATCCCCTTTGAACGATACCAGAAACTTATGCAGTTGTTGAAATTGATAATTTTTTTTCTTTATACCGTGGTATCATTCTTGGTGAGGGCAGGATGCTACTCAGGGTCAGGATCATACTGGCCTGGCCTATGTGATCAGAGAGTTCTTCCATGTCTCTTTTCATGTAGTTCAGGGAAGCACAGCTCAGGTCATTCACACCAACATGGACAATGACAGAGTCATATTTGTACTTGTTCTGGAGTGATCTGAGTCCTTGTGTTATGTGGCAGATCCTGGCACCTGACAAGCAGCTAACAGTAACCTTCTCCTTGTGCAGCCTAGTGAGTGGGACATCAGTGTGCCTGACAATAGAGTCACCTATTACTAGTGTGTTGGGCATGTTATTTTGCCTTAAGGGCTGTGATTGCGTGGCACACTGGTTTTGTGAAGTATGTGTTTCATGGTTTCTGTTGGGGGGATGGAGGTTGCTTGGATGTCTGCTTTGGAGGTCTCTGTTGCTTTTGCAGATTTTTATTTAGAGCCTCTGAGTATGTTTTCATGTATTTATGTGTGTCTTTTGCTAGTGCTGGTTTTATGGGTCTATATGAGCCTGGTGGTGTGATGCAAGTATTTCCTTTCTCCTCTTGACTGTCTGATCCAGTCTTGGGTTGAGAGGGCTTAGCTGCCAGTTTGGCTGTATAATTGCATCTCTCACATGTATTAGTGTTTGGTGGTAGGAGGAGAGGGTTGTCTGTGTACATGAGGCAGTTGTAACATTACTTCAAAATGCCCAGGTTCACCAGTTGGACTGGAGAGTACACCTGAAACTGCCCTTTGGACATGCCTGTATAGGCACAGTGAACTGTTTAACTGATTGACCGGTAAGGTCGTATAGAGACCCTTGTCCTTCTGTACAGTATAGGGGGTCTAGTGCTAGGGTTTATAAGTGCTTGCTATGTGTTTGGAGCAAATGCCGAGCTGAGAAATGAATGGTTTGAGTGCTTAAGTTGAAAGTTTGTCTAGTTCCAAAAGAAAAATTGAAGAGGAGACTTTGTGGAGCCAGGAATAGTTATACCCTAGCTAACCGGCACTGCCCAGCGTGCAAAACCAGGCAAATGTGGTTTTTATAGCAGGGAAATGAAAGAGATAGAAATTAGCACAAAAATGGCCAATAAACTACTAATGTCTGGGCTGATACCACTCCTCCAAGGACAGATAGGCTGCTTAAAGCTCCCCTCTCCTCACAGGTGAACAGAAGAAACTTCCTTCTATCCAAGTAAGGTATTATGGGCAAACACAGAGACTTGTAACACAGCCCTGAATTCAGCACTAACCTGAAAACTGGACTATACTAGCTTAGAAAGGCGGGAAATAAGTATTTTTTTTTGTGTTTTTATTTTTTTCAGAAAATAAAGCAGATACAATCAAAAAAAAACTTTAAATGCACAGAAAAGGATACGTATTGTTATATATCTCAGATCAGAGTTGTAGTCAATGCCCCTAGTAATAAAGTAGGAAGAAACACAAATACAGTAAAAGCAGATGAATAAAGTGCATTTTTTTTATTTGAGTTTCAAACATAATATCCTTCAGAAAATGTATACTAACACAAATCCTGTTATTTTAGCAACTTTCTAAGTTTATAAGGGCAGTATTTAAAATGTGTCCCTATTTTAGGGCCTTTGCCTCCCTATTATCTTAGGCTTTGTTCAGATTTCTTCCACTAAGAGGTTGAGATGTATGCAGTTCATGGTCATTGTTAATAAAGGCACAAAACTAGCGCCTGTGAGACTAAAGAGAAAAGTAGCAGCAGATAAAGCAGATGAGCACTGCCTTCCACACAGCGGTCAAACACTGGCTGTCACTGCGACCTAGGATTTCACTGGTGAATGGAAACACTCCATCACCTCACCCACCAGCAGTTGAGCAACCATTTTCATGTGGGCAGATATA
The DNA here is from genome assembly GCF_019279795.1 of Protopterus annectens. Taxonomy (NCBI): domain Eukaryota; kingdom Metazoa; phylum Chordata; order Ceratodontiformes; family Protopteridae; genus Protopterus; species Protopterus annectens. The sequence continues at coordinate 563,955,383 of NC_056725.1, forward strand.
TTTACAGGTATATTGGCAGACATGTATGGAACACAAAAGACCATTGGGAAAGCAAAGACTTCCATATCATAGTGTGGGGTGTTTTCAGAGATAAAAAGGGAACACGCTAAGTATATCACAGGTATCAGCCTCTAAAATACTCAAGATATTCCTCAAAATATAAATAGCTCTTGGGCAAAATAAGTGAGCATATCTGCTTCCCTAACGTGGCAGGAGGTAGCCGACTTCATATATTGCTTCTGTGATATCATCTACTGCCATGAAGTAGTGGGTGGCTTAGATTATACATATTAGCAATAATGGCCTCATATGGTGACCATGGACACTGGGATGTCAGAAGGAATGGCTGCCATTCTATCAACTATCAGCTAGTGTGCAGTGCACAGGAAATAATATCAAATGTGTCTGCACAGCACCTTGGTAATACCCATGATTCACACATCTGCCATACAGGTCATCAACATTACTACATCCTGCATAGTGAAATTCCTCTGGGCTACTTAGTACTTAGTGCAGGCATAATGGTACTCTTGCATATCTGTAGCCACAGACAGTGTGCATTCATGCTTCATCCCGTTTATGTTTCTGTTGTATTTCAGGTTACTTGGCATACCCTTTGGAGCCCTTGTTTATGGCACTCCTAAAAACACTCACAGTATGGCCTAATAATATAAAAGCATTCATGCACGAATCAGAAACATCACAGAGTATGTGCTTGAGCAGCTGAAAGCTTGGTTCTGATGCCTAGCTCTTTCTTAGAGGGGGCAGCCTATCCAGGCATGTCCAAAGCACATGCTGCATGCTAAAACCAAATAATTGTAGCAAACTGGTAAAAATAAAAACTAAAAACCACAAATTCACCAGTAGGACTAGTAGACACAAGTTTATTTTCCAGGTTAAGCTCTTTCATCAAAGTAAAATTTACTTCCTCAGAACAATATATAAACAGTCATGTGGATCTAACTATATTACACTGTCACAGGATAGGTGAGAAATCCCACCAGTCAAACAAAAGATCTCTTGAATAAATTAATACCTTAAAGGCATAAACTATAAACACAAAAAATACAATAAAATACATTTCTGTGAAGAGATTGTATAAAATTAAACCCTTTCCGCTCTTTCTTTTAAAGCTGGCAAAATAGATATAAAATCATTTAATCCTGGACACAGATTAGCTGCCAAACGAAGCTGCCACATCAGTTCCCTCTTGTTTAAAGTATTTTTCCAGTTGCCAACCCTGGGGTTTATTTCAATGGTATCTAATATCCCAAACTTAAATCCAGAGAAATTAACACATATTTTACTGTGCCTAAATAAGGCATTAGTTTCTTTGGAATTCTTAATGTCATATAAGTGTTCATATATCCTGGACCTGAGAGCCCTCTCAGTTTTCCCAACATAAAACCCCGGGCAGGAATTACACTTTGCCAGATAAACTATTTTGCTAGTCTGACAGTTACCTTTTTTGAAAAACACTGTGTCCTGGTTGATATTATCAAGTTGCAAACTAGCAGCCGAAAATATATATCTACACTGTGTACAACAACCACAGGCTTTGGTGAATTTATTCATTTTTCACTACTATTATTCATGTTACCCTCCAAGGTAAGTTTCAAGTTATGGCCCACTTTAGTACAAAAAATAGGCTGTTCACCCACTGCTTGTAAAATATTAGGGTCACCCCTAAAAATGTTCCAATTCTTACAAAGTATATTTCTTTTTTTTTTGTAAATATTTTTATTCATTTCCAAAAACAAGAAAACATGAATGCAGGTTATTTATGACAATGAAGTATTTACAAATTATTTAAAAAGGTAGGCTAAAACCTCTAAACAGATATCAAACATTAAAACCAAAATAAAGTATTTACAAGGGTGTCTATTGTTGACATATAATTGACTTTCTATACAATTGTTTCCTGATTATAATCTGCTGCAGTCATTATTCTCCAGTATTTCAGTTACTTTTTGCCATGCTATGTATAATGATGTAGTTCTTTCAGTTCGTCCTTTAATAGTGTTCATTTCCAATTGCGATACTGCTGACACCATATTCATGAATTGCTTAAAAGTTGGAGAAGTTTTGGATTTCCAGTTTGATGTAATGTTCTTCCTTGCAATAGCTAGGAGAGTCCATAAGATTACATATTTTGTTCTTGACACACAGTCGGGTACAGGTGCATTAAACAAAATAATAGATTTGGAAATCTGGAATTTATCATTGAATACCATTTGCAGAAAATAATTTATTTTATCCCAATATGGTTTAATCAAATGGCATTCGTAGAACATATGTTGCCAGTCTGCTTTTATTGATAAATCACATCTCCAGCAGCCAATATTTTTCTTAAACATAAGTTCCATTTTATGAGGGGTTACATAAGATCTGTGTATGAATTGCCATGTAAAAAGTCTCCAATGTAATGAAAGTGATGTCTGCTTTGAAGAGAGAAGAATTAGTTTTTTATCTCTGTCATTTGGCACATGTCCATTAACTGATCTATAATAATTCCATATTTTGTCATTATTATGCATTTTTATTTTTTTGTTTGTTTTATAAATAGATGATAAGTATCCCTTTCCAGTAATGGGTTGATTTGTTAGTAATATTATATGTTCTATAACGTTAGGAACATTTTGTCTTATTGATGGTTGCATTGTTTCTTGTTTGCTTAATATATACTGTCTTAATTCTTGTACATGTAACCACGAACTATCTTCCATATCTGTTTAATCTGGTCTATTGTCAGAGGTTTTCCAGAGTTTGACAATTGATGCCAATATATTAGTCCCTTTTCTTTAAGCATGTTGACTACTTCCATATTAAATGTTATTATATTACCTTGTGTGTACTCTACTGGATATAAAAGAAATGACCATGCTTTAATATCAGGATTGCTATTAATAAGATTTTGGGAAATTTTTAATGTATAAGTAATGTATTTGGAACTTATATTTTTATTCTTATGTATCATCATATATTCCTTCATCAGCCGTAGAAATTTGTTTGGTATGAAATCTGTATACTTATTTGCTACTACAAATCCTGATTTTAACCAGATTCTCTCATGAACTAGCTTCCATTTTGATGTATATTTTGTATTTAGCCATAATGATATTGTTTTAAAAATGGATGAATGCAAATATATTTCTATGTCTGGTAAACCTATGCCACCTATATCCCAATCATCTAGATGATACTTCATAGCTATCCTTGGTTTTTTTGGATACCATAGGAATCTTACCATTAAATCATTTAATTGTTTCAGGTGTGATTTAGCTGGTGGCAAAGAACAAGCTTGTATGACATAAAGAATTTTTGGAAATATAATCATTTTAATTATATAAAGCCTTTCTTCCATTGAAAAGAAGAATTTATTCCATCTTTGCATTAGATTTTTTAATATTATTTAAGGTCTCTTTATAATTTGTTTCAATTGTAGTATCTAGGTTGTTAGTTATTATAATTCCCAAGTATTTAATTATATTATCGGTAGAGATATATTTATGGTATTTTTTATTTAGATCTTTTTTATTAGTATTTATAAGCAATACATTTGTTTTGTTCTCATTAAATTTAAGACTTGAAAAGTTTTGAAAGTTTTGAATTGAGTCCCATAATGTTTTTAAACAGCTATTATTATTTTTTAAGGTAATTAAAATATCATCAGCAAAAAGTTGAATTTTAAGCTCTAGGCGGTTGTCTAGTTGTATTCCTTCAATATTTTTATCCATACGTATATTATTTGCTAAGGGTTCAATGACTAGCGCAAACAATAACAGAGAAAGAGGGCAGCCTTGTTTTGTGCCCTTAGTTATTTTAATAGATTTAGACAGACAAGATCCCAGTTTTATATAAGCCAATGATTTTTCATATAATGATTTTATTAACAAAGTGAAGTTGTTTGAGAAGCCATATTCTTCTAAAACTAACCACAGATAATCCCAGTTCACTGAATCAAATGCACTATTTATGTCTAAGCTAATAACATTCATTTTGTTTTTTTGTGACATTTATATAATCAATTAAGGAAATAATTATTTTAATGTTGTCATAAGTGTTCCTATCTTTTATAAAACATGTTTGATCCTCCTCTATCAAAAGTGGTAGTAATTGTTTTATTCGAGCAGCATGTATTGCCATAAAAATTTTATAATCTATATTAAGAAGTGAAATGGGTCTGTATGATGAACATTCACTGGGATTTTTATTTTGTTTCAGAATTGGTGATATTAATGTGTACTTCCAAGAAGGAGGAATGTCTTTACCATTTTTAACTGATGTAAAGACATTCAATAACAACAGCAAAGTCTCATTTGATAGTAATTTAAACATTTCTGGGGTGATATTATCTATACCTGGAGCTTTATTTAATTTTAGCTTATTTACTTCAGCTTTAAGTTCTGTCATTGTTATTTGTTTATCTATTAGTTGTACCTGCTCCTCTAATAACCTAACTTTAACATTGTTTTTGAGAAAAGCTTTCAATACTGAACGTGTTTCTGTTTTCTCATTTTGATTATTAAGTTTATGAAAAAATAGCCTAAAAGCTTCTAGTATTCCTTCTAAATCAGATACTTTCTTTTTTTTTCTATATTATGTATTTCCTTGATTTGATTTGTTTTAATAATCTTTTTAGTCCTATTTGCTATTCTTCGTTGGTTTTTAGGGTTCATTGAATAGTAACATAGTTTAATTTTTTCTAAGTTGATCATTGTTTTGTGGTGTAGCGTCTCTGAGTATTTTTTATTAGTATCTTCTAGTTCTTTTATTAAGTTGGTGTTTCCATTTTGAATATCAAGCTTTAAATTATCTACTTTTGACTGTAATTCCATTAATTCCTTATTCCACTGTTTTTGTTTATTTTTATACCATCCCACCTCTCTTCCATATAGGTATGCTTTCAATGTATCCCATATATATATTTCAGATACATCTTTTGTAAGATTGATATCTAGGAATGTTTGTGTCTCTTTAATATAAAATTCCTTAAAATCTTTGAGATTTGTTATGTAAGATGGTATTCTTGTTACTGATATCCTTCTCTTGAAACATAAGTCTATCTCAAACGTTATAGTGTTATGGTCCGAAAATGGACATTAAATTGTCTTGACTTTATTTAATTTAGAGGTTAAATCCATTGCTATATACACTCTATCTATTCTAGATTATGTATTATGCCTATGGGAAAAATGTGTAAAGAATAGTGAATCTGGGATAGCATACTCATTTATGTCAACTATATTAAAAGTTTCAACAAACTCAGATAACAACTTTGTTAAAGGTGATCTCTTACGTGTAGTTTTAGTATTTGTGTCAGTTTTTTTTATAATGCAATTGAAATCTCCAGCTATGATTAAATTGCCTTTGGTATATTGTACAATGTCTTCTAAGTGTTGTTTGGCCACTCTAACACCTAGCCCTGGTATCCAATAAATATTCACTAATGTATATATAATTTCATTGATAGATATTGTCACTAGACAAAATATTCCTGAGTTGTCATGGAACGTGTTTATGATTTTAGGCATTAAAGTAGTGTTTTTCCACAAAATTGCTACTCCCCTTCACTTCTGATTATAGGTGGAACTTACTAGTATTGTATAATTTTTATTGTTTATTTTATTTATGTCTTCCTGTGTAAGGTGTGTTTCCTGTAAAAATACTAGTTGCTTCACATAGCTTTAAATATCTATAAAGACTTCCCTTTTGCAGCTATTATTTAAACCATTTACATTAAGAGATATACATTTTGCAATTGGATTTATATTAGCTTTGCTTTTATCCATATTCATATACTCATAACAATGTGTAGATGTGTGTACATGAAGAGAATGACTTGTTCTTTCTTCTTCCAACAGTATTACAATAGATTATAGACACCCAATAAAAGTAAATTACAAGATCATAACTGAGAACAATATAAGATAAACAACCACCAAACCCCTCCATGAGAAAAAACATCTCATCATTGAATGATCTAATCATTCAAGCAATCTCTAAGTCTGCATTTCAGCATCCTCCCCCAGCCCCGCCATATGGTAGTTTTATAATGAAAAGTATCTTATATATCTTTTAAGTATACATGTATTTGTCTTTACAGATTACTTAAATACAGTCTTTATCTATTTTTAATATTTTATAAAACACTAAGGCAACACAACTATACATAGATTTAATAGTTAACTATTTGGTTTTGTATAAATTGTAAAGGAAAATCTTTTATTTTAATATATCTTTTGTGTAGCAATAACGGTTATGCATCTTAAAAATAATATACTTGCTGTCTATCTCCCTTATAGTGTGAGTGGCATTCATAGGTATCAAATTTATTGTAATGGTCTACCTATATATATATATATATATATATATATATATATGGTTCCCATTCAGAAGCCTGAAACATCATAAGCCTGAAAATCAAAATCCTGAAACCAAAAGCCTGAAAATTCAGAATCCTGAAAACTCAAAATCCTGAAAGCCCAAAATCCTGAAAGACCAAAATCCTGAAACTCAAAATCCTGAAAACACAAAATAGACATACTGATGTCATTGTGGCTTTGCTATTGTTAGCCCTGTGGTGTTAGGTCATGCGTTGGGGTCAGGTAAGTGTGCGGTTGGTTTTATTTTAGGGTTAGGGGCGGTTTAAGTGAGTTAGGGTTAGGGCGCAGGTTAGGCATGTATGCAATAGTGACAAATATTGGGGTTAGGGGCGGTTTAAGTGAGTTAGGATTAGGGCGCGGGTCAGGTGAGTGTGTGATAGTGATGGACCTTAGGGTTAGGGTTAGGGTCAGGGTCATTTGGTAGATATTAGTGTCTTTATAGTGACATATTAGCATTATTTGTGTTTTCAGGATTTTGAGTTTCAGGATTTTGGTCTTTCAGGATTTTGGGCTTTCAGGATTTTGAGTTTTCAGGATTCTGAATTTTCAGGCTTTTGGTTTCAGGATTTTGATTTTCAGGCTTATGATGTTTCAGGCTTCTGAATGGGAACCATATATATATATATATATATATATATATATATATATATATATATATATATATATATATACATATGTATACATATATATACATATACATACACATACACATACATATACATATACACACATACATACATACACACATATATGCATACATACATAAAAAAAAAATGTTAAGCATTATATGCATCAGTTAACCATGCCACAAGTTGATTAAATCAGAAAGTATCCGTAACAATGAATATAACGTTACATTTGTATTGTCATTTATCAGTAATCTTATAGTTTTCTTTTAATTCAAAAAGTCATATTTTAGTGGTATGAATGCTATTAATTTGTTTTTGGCATTGGTATGATATCATTTAAGACTATATTTCTTAGCATTTCCTATATATTTATTAGTGCCACTGGCATATTTCATCGCTAGTGTACCACATATGCCATATGTCAAATAGCAACTCATACTCCTTATGATATTATAGGATTTATCTGCAGTGTTATAACTGTAAGGTTGGAAAATATGAGAAGCAAAGTAGGCTTTAAATATGCTATAACACAATTGTTTGGTACTTATTACTGTCAACTCTTCTACATACACAGGAAAAGATTACCTTATATGACCATCAACCATTTTCCTTCATTTTTCTCTTCATCCTTCTAATCTCCATTTTTAATAAATATTTGTTTCTATTGTGGCTTCTTTGAATTTAGTGAGGGTATTCAATATCATATTATAGATAATATACAACGTTCAAACAGAGAACATGCCCAATATAGAGACATATTCTCCACTCAAGTGGTCCACACCATATATTTATAACACTGCAGTCAGAAATATACCAATGAATATGCAATAACTAGCAGCTTTGCAGCATGTGTGTGTCTCTAACAAGTACATACCTATAGGATATTAAAAAGAATAGATAGCACGTTCTTGTTTCATAATTAACAAATGCACACAACCTGGTATTTACTTTCATAGACAGAAATTAGACCTGTTACTTATATGCATATCAAGTACCAACAGCAATATGTTAGTAAATGCCTATGCTATTCAATTCATATTTTAATGCTGATTGATATGAGATGTAGCTGACAATGGCTTTAGCGTTTGTGATGTTATATAATATATATTCAATATTATAAGTAAAAATATGCTGCATGTCTATTTGCAATCTAAGGTTCAAGGCTGATCAATTTAGACATACAAGACAATCTCTTTAGCCTTGGTTATATAATGGGAGTTACTGTGTCTCTACACAACCATTCATTTTCAGTGAAGATGTTCAATATTAATATAACTTGCCTTTAATAAAAGCATACTTATAATTCAGCAGTTCTTTCCTATATATATATATATATATATATATATATATATATATATATATATATATGTATATATATAACAATATCATAAGCAAGTCTGAGATTTTTTCTTGCTCATTACTGCTTAATGATTGTGCTACTTGAACAATTTAATATTTACAGAGTATCTTGATAATTAAACAGCAACTCCTTTTTACCCTTAAAATGCCTAATAACACATAGCTACATTCATGAACCTTAATTGACTTACTATCCTTAAGGTTGAGTACACTAGCTGCAGTGTGTTTACAAATATGTTATATAGTTCCAGTCAAGCACTTAAATATATTAAATTTTTATAAAATTAAGTTAAATTATAGTAATTTACGTGGGTGATCTTATCAGAAAAGATTGTAGTAAAGTCTGTATGTGTTAACTATTCATACAGTTTCTTCCAAATGATATACTTCTTTTTAAGCTTTGTGTGCTGTTTATGTGTACAATTCAAAATGAATAACAAATATTACAATATAATAAAACGTCGTGTATGTGTTTATACCTTCAAAATTCATTAGGTACTTCAGTGTACTTTTAATATTTGTTAAAACTGTAAAAGCACTTTTCCATCTCATAAATAGTGTGCTGGTTACTTTAAGTAGCTTAGGAGCTGACACCACACCCATACTGTCTTGTTTTAGTGCTGACATCACTCATGACTGTTTACTTTCATTTTGTGCTGTTAGAAGGTTTAACACACTCTAATGGATTCTAACTGAAGAACCTTCATTCAGGGGTGGTAAAATAAGAGTTCCCAGCTCGTGACCATGGCGGGAAGACAAAAACAAAGTAAGTGAAGTTTTTAGGGATTTTTTAAACTGAACACCAGCTCATTAAACTTCTATTAGTTTTCTTAACATTAAGGGCAGATATACAAGCCAAACAGTAGCTTGTTAGTCAAAAAGGCACTTTTAGCATCAAAGAATAGATAATTACTTTTCAAGGCACTTTTTGACAGTTATTACTATCAGTTTTTATATATTATTATGTGAATTAAATACATCAGTTTAGATATTTCATGCAGCTTAGTGTAAATAATATAAAAAGGAATCATGCTCATTTAAACACACCACATTAATATGTTAGTGTAAATACATCATATTCTATACTAGCAGTAAAAGGCAGGTAATTTATAAATGAACTATCTAAATATCATTTAGAGTTAGAAAAATCATGACTGTAAGTATTTACACTGTAATAGAGAAATATATGTTACCTTACTTTCTTTAGGGTTGTTTGCTTTAATTATAAAATGTCCTTATCTTGTATTTATATTGCTTCAAGGACTGACATGTGTAAAGCATGAATGCTTTCAAAGAACTTTTTTGCCTTACAGAGCAAATAGAAGACAATAATGTTTGTGTTTTTCATATGTCTTTTATCGTTTCTTCTTCTTCTTGTCAGCAGTGCTCCATTCATTTTTTTCTAAGTGACGCTTAACCCCAAATTGGGAGAAATCCATTTCTTTCACATTATCCAAGGTTTTATTAGCTGAAAGATAAGAAACTGTTGCTTGCAGAGTGTCAAAAGTTTTAGGACCTTCAGTAAAAAATATTTGTATTCTTGCAGGGAACAGCAAGTGGACTTTAAGTTGCCTTTTTTTCAATTCCTTTATTAGAGGGAGACATTCTTTTCTTGCAGTTATAACTCCAGCAGAATAATCATTATCAAATCTGATTATGTTGTCTTTGTATTTAACTGGAGAAGTTGACCATGCTGTTTTTAAAATAAGTTCCTTGTCCTGTGATGAAAAAAACTTTACTATTATTGATCTCGGATGATTTTTTTGATTTGATGGCTGATGAAGCAGCTCTTAAGGATCTGTGGGCTCTTTCAATTCCATAAGAAAGAGCTTCAAGCAATTTTAAAACTTCTGGTAACCAGGTAGTAAGGAAAGTCACCATGTTATCTCCCTCTGTTTTCTCTGGTAGCCCATAGATGCGAAGGTTATTTCATCTGGACCTATTCTCTAGATCCTCTATTTTATTTTGTAATGAAGCATTTTGTTGTGATAAAAAATGTAGCTGAAGATCTTGTTCTGAGAGTCTGCCCTCAGTATCATTTAAGGATCTCTCTATGTCAGCTATTTGAGACTTCTGTTGCGTCATTATTTCTTGTAGTTGCTGTATTTGTTTTGTAGATCTCTCCTCAAGAGTCCAGTTTGGTATTCATTTTGTCAAATTTCACTGACAAGTCTTGTATAGCATTTAATAAAGACTGTATCTCCTTTTTCATCATCTGGTCCTGTGTGGTATGCTTAGAAAAGCTCATTTTCAGTAGATTCAGATAACTTCCTTCTTGTTTTTGACAGGAAAAATAATGTTTAAAGCCAAATTTTTTGCACTGTAGACTTCTAGTGATATTAGTAGAAGTAATTCAACAAAATAGGTTTGTCTACAATATCTAGTTTTTAAAAATTCCTGTCAGAAATATCTTTTGAGTGCAGAGCTGGGAAAAGATGCTGCCAACCAGTCTACATCCTAGCCACGCCCCCCCACAAAGTATATTTCTGATGTCATTATAATCACAATTTTTGGTTTTAGAAAGACCTCTACCTAGTAGAGGTTCACATTTAGAACCCCACTCTCTCAAAATCTCTTGTAAAATACCCTCTACAAATTATTGTGGATAATCTCTCTCCAGAAACATGTTCCTCAGGTCACTGAATTCCTTAATGACGTCCTCAAGATGGGAAGTCATTCTAGAAATTCTGATTGCCTGTCCCTTGACAATACTTTTTTTCTGGTATAGTGGATGGTGACTTTGGAAATGGAGGTAGGAATTACAAAAAGTTTTCTTTCTATACACCTTGGATCTAAAACAACACACATCTTTGATGATGGTGGTATCAAGATAGTGAATGTCTCTCTCATTACACTCATAGGTAAATTTCAAATAATGGGTAGTGCCATTTAGGTATTCAACAAAACCAGTAATGCTTTCCTTGGTACCCTTCCATAAAATAAAAATATTGTCCAGGTACCTGCTGTAAAACAAAATATCCACATGAAACCTACTTTCAAAAATAAACTCTTTCTCCCACCCTAATAAAACAGGGTTTGTATAAACAGGGGCACAAGCTGCTCCCATAGCAACTCCTTTGGTTTGTTGGAAATATTGCCCTTCAAAAAATATAGTTGTTATCTAAAATCAAGGCCATAATTTCACAAACAAGCTGTACACATTCTGGAGATAAACTAGAATGATCAAACAGCATTTTTTCAAAATAATCCAAACCTTCCTCTCTAGGAATACAGGAGAATAAATCTTGTACATCTATTGTCACGAAAATCAGATCAGGATTCCATAAATCTTGCTTAATCTGTCCCAAAAAGTCCCAAGAATCTTTCACAATATGTGGCATACTCTCAACTACTTGCTTAACCATCTGATCCACAAAGACTGCCAAATTGTGTGTTTTAGACCCCCCCTGCTGCCACAATAGGCCTAAATGGGGGTGACAAAACATCTTTGTGGATCTTAGGGATGACAAATATACTTGGTACCTTGGGAAAATTATTTAATAGAAAAGAGTAAACTTCCTGACTGATCCTTTGTTCTAGTAAATATTCTTCCAAAAATCCATCAATACGCCAGTAGGAAATATTAATCTGATTCTTGGATACCTGCAAATAGCTTTCCTCCTGAAACAAAATACCTTGAATAAGATTTTTATAGTCTTCACTGTTGAAAATTATGACTCTCTCTGCTGCATGCTACACAATATGATTACCAGGAAACACATAAAATAGCTCCCTGTCTTGGGAATGTCTGGACCCCAGAAATAATTTCTGTCACAGCTATCTCATCAGCGTCCTCCATCAGCAACAACAACAGTGATGCTAAATGAGAGCAACCAGCAGCCACACCTCATCCCAAACAGTGACACTCAAAATGTGCAACAGTTCAGGTAACGAAGCACAAAGCAGTCCACCTCAATAGGCCCTGTCAAGTTCACAGTGGCAATCTGGTGTTACACAGAACAAGATGATACAAGCAGTATTATTTATAGTCTGTGCCATTTAATGCATGGCCAGGTTGCACTGTGCATCAGACATCTCCACATACACCATACAAGAGGCAGGGTAGTGTGAATCACAACCATCTTTATTTGCACAGGCGCCTAGAGATACAAAGACACGTGGCAGTCAACACACTCTAGAGAGAATGCAGGTCAGTGGACCAGAAAAGGGCAGTCTTGTGGATGGGAGTAAATGATAAATAATTCCCTCCATAAATTAAGAGTGAGAGCCATTATTTAACTTAGCTCTGGGTTCACTCCAGTGGCTCGATATGGCAGGACTAGAACTCCCTTGTGAAACTGAAATGGCAGTACTAGTGGCACCTGACGCATATGGTCAGATGATCTGCTCCTTAAGGCTCTGTGTCATGACCACCTATGATGTGAAGGGTTGAAGTGTCATACCTCAATGTCGCAGGTCAGACTGTGCTTCCTGCTTTGTCTGTCCTACATGGCTATCTCATGTAAACACTTAGACTTGGGCACAGACAGCAGTGTCAGATATAGTAATGAAGGTAAAACTTACTATCCTCTACATGGATGTGGACACAGAAGACACCTAAACCACTACAAATCCATACCTCTCAACTGTCCTGATTTTCACAGAAAGTCCTGTCTTATGTACTATTGGAACTACTTATTACAAGATAAAAATCTTTATGAACTTCTGAATCAAAGACCTATAGTTTCTTTTAAGAGAGGCAGAAGTGTTAGAGATATGATTGTACACACTCAAGTTTTTACTACCTATACAGCCAGAAGGTGTACAACTTTCTAATTTTGGGCTGAGACCATGTGGACACTGTTCAATTTGCAAATTTACTATACCAACTTTTAATTTTATAAACAATAAGGTGTTCAATTCATGTGATGTTTTTAGTTGTGATACATAAGGAGTTTATGTATTATAATTTGAATGCAACTTGTTTTAGGTGGGTGAAACTAAACTGAGTTTCAGAATTAGGTTCCAAGAACATCTAAGGGACATTAAAAACAAGAAGATAGAAAGTCCTTTGGCACAGCATTTTGATCCATGTCATCACCGTAGTAATAGTGTTTTTAGAGGTAGTATTTTAGAGAGGGCGAAAGTTTCCCCAGGTATGTCTTTAAAAAGTAGACTGCTTTATAAGGAAGCAATTTTTATTTTAAAATTTGGAACATTGTTCCTAAAAGGTCTTAATAAGGAATTGAACTGGAAATTGTTATTGTAATTGTGTTCAGCTGTGTTAATTATTGTTGATTGGTATAAAAGTATGCATTGTGGGTACATTTTTTTTTAACTCTATCAAAGGCGCTAGAGGAGTGATGTCTCGTTTAATAAATCTTTTGGATCTACTGGCTACATTGATCTTTGCCTCATATTTTGGGTTTCTTCCTCATAAAATATGTGATTTTATGGCAAATCAGACTTCATATCCTTCAGAAAATACGTCCTAATAAAAAGCTTGTTGTTCTAGCAATTTTCTAATTTTATAAGAGCACTATTTAAAATATGTCCCTATCTGTGGGCCTTTGTCTCCTATTGTTTAAGCTTTGCCCATTTTTCTTGTGCTAAGAGGTTGAGAGGTATGTACAAATCTCAGCAGGCCTATGTTGGCATCACCCATTGTCTCGTGGAGGCATTAGCACTACTGGGTGACATCTTCACAGAAATGACACAATACACCAATCATCTCTTTGTTATCTGGTTATGTAGCCCAGAAAGATGGGGTCATGACTGCAACCCAGGTGAAAAGGGCTTGATTAGCCGCCTCATCACTGGAAGAACTGGGAAGGAAAGGGAAACATGAATTGGGGTATAACGTGCTCACCTCTCCAAAGGAATGAAGATGAATAAACACACTCAGAAGCTTCATGAATGATGTGAACACCCTGGTAGAGAACAGACACATCACTGTTCACCTTCATGAGGGAGAGAAGGGCTGCTTGATATGAACAACCCTTATGGAACTGAGTAGGGATGATATGCCAGCAGCTGAATGCATGCCCTTTAGGACTCTGGTAAATGCACATGTCTTAAGGCATAAAATAAGGAAGTCTCAAAATGCCTATGATGGCTGTCTAAATTGTAGTACTGCTGGTCAACCCTTGTTCAGATAATGGGAATGGGAGCTGATGATACAGTAAGTGTAACTAGAGCAACAAAAATCATTAACATGTTGGTGTGGGTAGCTTCAGACTGTACTTGTGTTATAGCTCTGCATATCTGCTACTCGAGCCCATGGACAGCCAACATACAAGACCCAGCTGTGACACTGATGATGCTGGGAGCCCCTGAAAAGTCGTCATATGGTGGGTATACCCATTTCCGTTGTAGTGAGCTGTCACATCCCCATGGGGATCAAAGGTTTTTTTTTTTTCTGTTAGGAGGATGCACCCCTTGGCAGGAAATGTATCATTTGTGCTCTGCATCCTCTTGGTCAGGAGTGAGTGTGGCCTCAGTTTCTACCCTGGAAAATGGGTGTAAGATCACCCAAGAGGGAGTCAGACACAGGCAATGTGTTATGTGACTCTGACTCAGTCTGTAGGTTTGAATCATCGCTGGAGCCTGCATAGATGCTGACCTCAGACTGCTGTCCTGACTCAATCTCTATAAGTGCTACATATCAGTGATTTGTCCTGTGATTACAAAAAAACAAGACATAATAGAGTGAATCTGACTGCCATTTAACATGCAAGTCCATGTGATATGCATGCAAATAGTAAGTGGAAACATGCAGTCATACATTATACACGTGTATCTAACAATATTCAGCATAGAAGAATGAAAAAGCAGTTTAAATAGCAAACATTACTTTTTAGAATCCTGTAAAGACTTGATAAACTGAGTGGTACCTCAGCTTGAAGACTTTCAGGGAATGAAAACGATACTGGAAGTCACAGTACAATAAGACAAATTGGTCAATTAAGACAATCAATTACTCAAGTAATGCACTTTCAATTAAGCTGGACCAAAGAATCCTTCAAACTCATTTCATTACCTGGTCCCTTAGGACATAAGATGTCAAATTTCAGAATGTAAATGTTTTCTTTGTATAACAAAACATTCTTAATTGTTCAACCACCCCTTTTAAAGATATTAACACATTCTAAGATAGTTGCTTTAGACCAACTGGAGAAGATTTATGCTTTTAAGAAGATGTAATACAGCATTATTTTCAAGAATCCTAGTTTTCCTACAGTTTGTATGTACAGATGTGCTGTGTCGCAGTGTGGTAGTGTTACTAACTTGGTTGACTTTCCTGGGAGGTTCACGGTGGTTGGTTACTCCTGGAACCTGTATCCACTCTTCCAGATATTCTTGCCATTCCTTCATACGCTCCATGCAGGGATGCAAACAATTCCTTATCACCTGAGGGGCTAGCATGGGGGATATACCCCTCCCCAATGGCCATCATGTCTGCCACTATGCTGAGTGCCTTCTTGCAAGCCCCACCTTGTCAGTGTTACTCTCTGAATTTGCTATGTTGTAGGATTCTATCAACCCATATCACTGATGTTCTAGACCACTGATTCCAACACATGGTCCAATATAGTCGGTTAAGCATCTCTTCTCCCCTGCAGGTACTGCCCACATGTCTTGAGTGTCCATATCAGGACATTCTTCTCAGGTCCTCTGACATTGTCTAATCTTTGTCTTCCTTCCCTTCTGAAGGACACTAGTACACCTGTAACTTCACTTTTAATGCAGCTGTGTGAATTTGGAAGAAGAGATCACATGCACTTTTTATCCAAGTGCAGAGTATTTGTAGCTTGCTGTTTGCATGCTGCTATAGAATGGCTGCTTATCCTACATTTTTTATTAATGAACTGTCTATCTGCTTTGTCCAGCTATTGCTGAACAGGTAAGTTATGGGACAACAGCACTCAAGCCTGATTCATCCTTATATACTTTTAGCAGGAGGTAGGGCATGTATCCTTCTACTGCATTTGCTGTCTTTGATGTGTTATTATTATGTCTCACTCATCATGCATGTCAGGTAGTCCTATGAGTCTTTGCTGTTAGTATGGCTTCTGGATATACATGTAACATTTCTTGGATTTTTGTTTTTTTTGGGGGGGTCTGGGTGTATCACCTGTCTGTTCATGCTTCATATGGTCTTTCAGCTATGGTGACGTACTAGTTTTTTGTCAATTTGTATTTGTTCTCTGTTTTCTTTTGATGCAGTTTTAAATCTCTTTTACATGGGTGCAATTGTGTGATATTTTTTGTGGGTGGCAGCATAGGCATCTTACATTGAGATGCACATCACTTCATGTCACTGTATTTACATCATGACAGAAACATAATGCAATGGTCCATGCATGAATTTGGTTTCTGCACATAAAACATATGTTATTTACTGCATACTGCTTTTCCAGTAGGCATTCTATTTTACACATACTATTTCTTAATAGCTATCACTATAAAAATAACTTTATGATTTGCTCCTGATGCGGACTCTGTGACAGTGGATATTTATGTTGTGGATTCTGGGGCAGTGGATATTTATGCAGGTTTCATATGCATGTTATAATGGTCAGTTCTGTGATGCAGAGCTCCAGGCACTGAAGATGTTGACACGAACATTTGGATAATTTGACTATCCTTGGTGATAGTGGTGTACTCAAGTCTCTGCAAAACCATTACTCTACTATGTTTGGTCCAACAATCAAAACCTACTGGTAATTCATAAACCATCTTATCCCCCAGGTAAACACTTACTATCCTGTAACCTTTCCCGTCTCTGGAACTCACTCCCACCATCCATTCGTACCACCTCTAACCACTACATGTTCAAAAAACATCTTCACACACATCTAAGTTCCCAATGGGATTGCTCTTGCTCCCACCCCTCATAAATACATGACATCCTTACCACCAATATGCTTACGGTACCAAACTTTTACCTAACAAAGCTTGTGTTCCCTCTGTATCCACCCTATAAGGTACTTTTATGTTCCTTCTGCAAAACTCCTCTGTTATGTATTTCACATTATTTCCAAGCTCATTTACTTCACATTAATCCTCATTGTTTGTATTGTTCTGAATGTTTTTGAATTTTGAGTTTAAATGTTTTATCTACCACTTTTGTATAAATATTAGCAATCTTGTGTATGAACCTAATTTTGTGTGTGCTGGAGCTTCTCTCCCCAGGACTTTTATCTACCATTTTGTATAAATATTTAGCAATCTAGTGTATGTACCTAATTTTGTCTGTACTGGAGCTTTTCTCCCCAGGACTCCATTGAAAACGGGTTCTTTTTGGCCCAATGGACTATCCTGGTAAATCAACTGCAAATAAAATAAATAAATAAAATAAATGTTTGTGTTGTGTGTGTGTGTGTGGGGGGGGGGGTTAGTGTACAGCACAGGATCAATGATTTGTACCTGACATAATCAAACTGGTAATGGCAAACTTCATGGTAATGTACAGAATCATGCATCTGTCAGCGAAGGTGTGGTTGGCTCAGTCATGAATGTGCACATCAGCAGATGAGGGGTGGAATGAGGTTTAAAAATGTAGGCCTGTGCTCTGTACTAACATGCTCCTATGTGCTCCTATGTGCTATGTTAATGCTGTAGCTTTAGAGACAGGGGCTTCTAATATTGTTCCAGCACAGTGACTATGAGGATCTGACCCTTAAATGCAGAAATTCATGGCCACAATGAGTGAGGCCAGACCTTAGGCCAGTGTGAACATGTCTTTTATATAGCAAAAGCTGGGAAGTGTGTGGGGTCCCAAATAGCCTTCATACTTATCAAAATAGTAGCTTTCTCCAGTCAGCTCCTGCCAACGACAGTGCACGCCCACTGTTGTCTGGGTAACGAACATGCTCAAGACCCATGTGAGAGGAGCTAATAGTTAACAGGCAGGGGAAATATAAACAAAAAGATTGTGTTACTAAAACCACAATAGCAGAAGTATATAAGGACCATTAATGTAAACGTAACAGAAGTAGCCTAGTTGAGAAGATACCACACAAGTGAAGAAGGGACCTATATATTAAATTGCATTTGATCTGATGCATAGTTATTTATTTATTTAAAAATACAGTGACTACTACTTTAATACAATTTGTGACTTTACTTCCATCGGGGTAGTAGCATTTCAGTTCATCATAGCAGTCCTTGCACTGTTCCCCTGACATGGCTGTGTCCATGGCTGTGGTCAGCACCTCATCCAGGTCATAGTAGTCAAAGCCTTTTCTGAATAGGCAGTTAAAGGGTCCCAGTAGCCACTTCCTGACCTGGCCATAAAGCAGATAAGGCATGATTTTGTTCTCCTTCAAGAACAAACACTATCCACTGGACATTAGCAAAGGATGTCATTGCCATGCATATATCCTCAGAAAATGCTGTCACATTTATGAGAATATGAATGCTAGTCTGTGAATTGTGCATGCAATGTTACAATGTTAGCTACTTATAGGTTCATAGTTAGAGGTTACTTGGCTAATGGCTCTAAGGCTGTTATACCCTAATTGACATTGATTAGGTGGTCGTTATTCACACAGCGAGTCTATAAGCAAGGCTACTTGCTGCTCAGCATTGCAGTGCCACTGTTTTGCATGGTAACCCATGCATACCATGGAAGCTACTTTGTTTGTCTAGGTAGCAGTGTTAGGAGAATTAATAGCATTTTGTGGACTTTTAAGCAACTCTGAGGAGGTTTGCAGTAATCTATAACTTTGTGATAAATGGTCTTTGTCCACCTTCCTATGGATGTTTGCTGCTGCCCAGAAATTCATTGCATAATGCAAGAGGAATTTGTATACTTGCATGTATTATGTCTACACTGATTATATTGACAAGGCAGCCTATGATATCAATAAAACTGCCTTTGTACATGCATGTTAGTCCTTATGGAGAGGCTATTCCCAGTGTCCAGTATACAGGAATATATAGTGTTGCATATAATGTTCATATGCCTACATAGATGTATACCTCTCACTATAGTGCTGTATGGCTATGTCACCTGTGTTTCCTTATGTGTTCAGTAATTTTTGCAACAGAGATAACTGGCATCCCTGTACTCCAACAACTTTGAATATGGTATAGGTTAATCTATGATACCTTTGTGTCTGCAGCTGTAATCCTACCAGTTCTAAAAGTATAGAGTCTGTAACCATGTCTGTTGTGTACACAAAAGTCTACAGGCCCAGAGATCATGGTGGATGACAGAGACAGACATTTTTCACCCAGCTGGAAATAGAACTCTGCTGCTGCCACGTGGGTTTCATGGGACTAAATGACATCAACTTGAAAGAGGGGGTGCTGACCAACCATTACAGACCTGGTGCAGCAGGAGGTAGTCCCCAACATCAATACTACCGGGTGGAACTGCACTCCATCAATTTTGTAAGCGTTTCAATGACATGTCTGTGTCAACACAAAGGCACATTCCATGGTAGATGAGAGGGGAGGACAGCAGGGTGCAGCAGATTAATAGAGGTGGAGAAGGTGTTGGTGTCCTAGTGGGGAACAGCAGTACTGAGATCAGTTGTTGAGGAGTTTAGAGTGTCGTTAGGATGAACCAGTCCCCACAAATGTCAGTCACTGAGGTATTATGTTAGGAACACACATGGAAGATTGCTTTAAAGAAGCACTACTATGGATATAGGCTGCAGGTCAATGACAGCATATGGTGTTATTGTAACTGGGTGGCAAAAATAGCTAGCTATACTTCTGCCTTCTGTGCCTTCCATGAAAGTTGTACTGGGGTGTGTGTGTGTGTGTGTGTGTGTGTGTGTGTGTGTGTGTGTGTGTGTGTGTGTGTGTGTGTGCGTGTGTGTGTGTGTGTGTGTGTGTGTGTGTGTGTGTGTGTGTGTGTGTGTATGTGTGTGTACATGTGTGTGTGTGTGTTTGTGCACTTGTGTATGGACTGACTTTACCGCTATGTTTTCTTAAAGTCATATTATGTATCATGGCATTTGCTAGAAACATCCTGGAGGCTCTGACAGAGTCAACTGCAGTGCCCTGTGGATGTATTGGTATAGCTGCAGTGAGCTTTGAGCTGGACAACACAATGTCTGTGTTGTTACAGATCAGCAGTGCTCTGTGGCTTCTGTACAGACATCATTAGCCAAGACTCAGTCGGTCCTCCACCATCTCCTGCAACACAGTAACAACATATTTGTGGTGTTAACTCACTTAAACATACCACATACGTAGCTATGCATATTTAGGTTAGCTTGCAGTATCTACACTTGCTAACTGGATGACTCTTTGAAATGTCTCCTTGAAGCAAATAGTGATATAGCTGAGATGTATGCTATATTTGTGAATCAGAGGAACTGCCAGGATGTTGTGTAAACACATTGGTAATAATATGATGTACAGAATACTCTACCTTACAGTTCATTTAATGGTAGTCTTTCTTGGTTACATATATCTGGGACTGAGGACAGATTTATTTATGGCTACAGGTATGCACCTCTGACACCCAGTACCTCAGGGAGTGAAGTATATCATAGACGCCATACATAGTTGTAGCTCTCTCCTCTGGCAAGCTAGGAGATTAGCTATGCTCATCCATATGTAGATGAGTAACTCTGAGAAGCTGGTTTTACTATACTGGAGGCACTGGACTGAGAAATATCTAATGTGTCCCCTGTTGTATCTGAAATATCCCTGTAACAAGAAGAGTAAGTGCTGTATATTCCTTGGTTTCCGAGGGGACTGGAAAGTCATGCTCACTGCTAGAGTGCAAATGTTAATAATTTATATCAGTTAACCCCATATAGTATCCCAGTCTACCTGGAACTGATAAGTAATCTCTTGATCAGTAATGTTCTGAGTATGAGACACAGCCAGTACAATTTGTATTGTGACCTGATGCGTCCTGTCATATAAGTTGTGTACTGGAAGATACTGGAGTGCATAACTGCAAATCCAGAATACTGAGCGACATGTTTAGGCAAAGTCCAGTGTTCTCCGTTATCACTCAAAGCTGTTACTGCCACTAAAGATGATGAAAGTAAAAAAGCTTTTCATTATTGCTGAGTAAATCTCTTGGCTGTCCGTGACACTAATGTGAAAAATTCTTAACACTGAATAGTTAACATGCCCTTCAAATGTGAGGAACATGGACTTTTTAAGACTCAAAATGTGGAACATTCCTTATAATGATGTCAGTTGAGAGGTATGAGTAATATTAATGGGTTTTCTACCCATTATTTTTAGCTTTCCTCCTGTTTTTTTTTTGAGCAAGGAAGTTGAGAGCTGTAGCTGAGATGATCTGCAACTGCTCCCAGATGTTACACGACTGCCATAATGTTCTGAACGCTA
Source organism: Protopterus annectens (assembly GCF_019279795.1). NCBI lineage: Eukaryota > Metazoa > Chordata > Ceratodontiformes > Protopteridae > Protopterus > Protopterus annectens. The sequence goes on from NC_056725.1 coordinate 563,977,026, forward strand.
TGTAAAAAAATTGGTGCAGTCCAGTGTTCTCCATTATCGCCATGAATTGTAGCAATTGCTCATTACTAGGTATTGTGAGAGCTATGTAAAAACAATGGTGCAGTCCAGTGTTCTCCATTATCGCTGTGAATTGCCGCACTGTTGATTACTAGGTATTGTGAGAGCTATGCAAAAACAGTGGTACAGTCCAGTGTTCTCCATTATCGCTGTGAATTTCCGCATTGTTGATTACTAGGTATTGTGAGAGCTATGCAAAAACAGTGGTGCAGTCCAGTGTTCTCTATTATCATCGTGAATTGCTGCACTGTTTTTTTTTTTTTTTTTTATTATTTTACATTTGTTGACTGGGCTAGTCTAGCTGGATATATGTCCATTTTCAGTAGGGGCCCGGGGAGAAAAGCTCCAGTATTTATTACAAAGTTTATAAAGAAGTAGCAAAAAAATATTATTGTAAGGTGTTTCTTTTTTTTTTTTTTTTTTTGTGTGTGAGCAAATACTACATAATACAATGTATAGACTGCAATCATACATAGTAATTACAATGAAATTTAACATAAAGAATTGATAAAATTGCATTGAGGTGTGAAGGGAAAGGTATTAGAGATATAGGGAGAGAAGAAAAGAGAAGAAAAGAGAAGAAAGAGAAAGAATTAAGGAAAAAAGAATGAGGAGAGAGGGTTAGTCTGGGTTAGTACAAGAGCATAGCCAGTGTTTACTGAGATACAGTTTTAGATTCCTTTTAAACAGTGGGAGTGAAGTGAAAGATGACATCTCAGAGGGTAGCTTATTCCATATTTTTCCAACAGCATTGGAGAACAAGCAATCTCCTGCAAATTGTTAGTTTTAGTAGTATGGATCAGAAGTTTGTTAGAAGAGCGCAGGTGTTTCAGGTTATTGTAAGGGGTAATGAGACTGGAAAGTATTGGGGTTTTGCTAGGCTGGTAAAGGGTCTTGTGCACTATTGTAAGCTGTTGGAGTTTGAGTAGATTGGGGAGTTCGAGCCATCCTAGTTGTTTTAGGTTCAGGCAATGATGGGTTCTGAAAGTAGATCCTGTAGCAAATCTAGCAATAATATTATTATAGGATGTTATTAGTTTATTGAGGTTATTTTTAGAGAGATTGGTTAATATGGGTGAGGCATAGAGTAGAGTAGAGATTAGGTGGGTTCTAACTATTGTGGTCCTTGCTAGTGGAGTGAGAAAGGGTTTGATTCTATATAGTGATCCTATTTTTTTGTTAACTGATTTTATTGTATCAAAGTTGAGATTGCTGTCTATAGTTATTCCTAAAAGCTTAGTGGTAAGATCAGGAGAGATAACAGTACCATTGTTGGAAGTAAGAGTGAGGTGAAGAGGGGTGGACTTTCAGGTTTGTGAGAAGAGAAGCAGTTTAGTTTTTTTAGGGTTGAGGAGCAGGCACCGTTGAGAGAACCATTGTTCTACAGTGTTAAAAGCTTTTTGGGTAATAGACTGGAGTTCAGTTTGAGAGGTGGCTGTACAGATTATAGTAGAGTCATCTGCATATTGAATGCAGGTAGTGTTTGGGATAGCTGTTTGCATGTCATTAATAAAGATAGAAAATAGAAGGGGGCCTAGGATAGAGCCTTGAGGAACCCCTACAGAGATAGGAAGGTGATCAGATAGTGAGTTTTTCCAGAGAACTGCCTGTTGTCGGTTCTCTAAGTAAGATGTGAACCAAGTTATGGGGGGAGGATCAAGTGAGAGAGAAGTAAGAATATGCAGAAGAAGTTGGTGATTAACCATGTCGAAAGCTTTAGATAAGTCAATGAAGACTGCAGATGATAGACTATTTTTATTGCGGTTATAGTTGATAGAATTAGTAAAGGAGAGCAATGCAGTGGAGGTGCTGTGGGAAGGTCTAAATCCATGCTGACAAGTAGGTTGTTTTGGAGAAGGTGGTTTAGTAGTTGTTTATGTATGCATTTTTCCAATATTTTTGCAAGAGGGGATAAGAGTGCTATAGGATGGTAGTTAGAGAAGTCATTGGAGTTCCCACCTGTGTGGAGTGGAATAATATGAGATATTTTCCAGATGGAAGGAACAGTTCCTTCTTTTATAGATCTGTTTAAGAATATAGAGATGGGATAGGCGTTCATTACTAGGTATTGGTGTGTGACTGCTGCTTTGAGCTTAAGCACTTTTGTTGTGTGCAGCGTTGATATTTTTGAAGTGCTTTACTGTTTTACAATCTGCAGATGTTGCTGCACATCCCTTCCATGCGACAATTAATCACAACTATGTTGACCTTGTATACATTGATATGTCAATATTACCTCCTTTCTCTAACTTCTTTAATTTCACATCATTATGTTCTTATTTGCATATAATCTTTGTAGTGCACTTTGGTTCACTGCGAAATGGTGCAACTTGGCACTATGAACTGCTGCAAGTCTGCATTCACAGGATGCATAATAATGCAAATTGTCTGTGAGTCCCAGCCAATGTTTCAAACTACCAACCTGTCAGCCTTACCTCAGCATAAAATCATTGACAGATGAAATGAACCATAGAATATAATAAAGACAATAGATAAAATATTGAAAGCAGCATGAAAGAACAGTTGAAAGAACATTCTAAACTAATCTGTGAAACTCTGGAAGGCAGAGATGCTTGTGGACAAGTTCTATTCAGCGTTGCCAAGATGTTTAACATGTGGCCATGGAATAATGAACAATTTATATAAGAGTGTAAGAGGTGTGTGATAGAAGCAATAGTAAAACACTGACTGGGCAGATTGTCCAAAGCTTGTTTGTTAAAGACTCTGCTGAGAAGACATTAAGTTTGTCAACAAACCAAGTTGTCCCGGGACATCTTCCTGAGGGGTTAGATTTATATTAGTGGGAGTTAAGTGGCTTGGGGAGGTGAAAGGGTTAAGTGGAGGCATGGTTGGAAGGAAATGAGATAAGGATGGGGAGGGGTTTAAGAGGTTTAGACAAGTGTAGCTGAGTAAGCAATCACATTTTGGCGTGAACTTGCTAAGGCAAGATACTCCCATGATGACCAGGGTAGTGTTGGGAGGTAGGCCTTGGAGAATGTGTGGTGAGTTGGTGGATTGGCCATGTCACCGGGTGTGTTTGGGGACTTGGGTAGGACTGAGCCAGTTTGTTGATGTGATGTTGGTTGTGAGTTTGCTTGGAGGGAGTTGGTTTGTTGACTTGTCCGGGGTTGTTTGCTGGGCTTGGTGGTGCTGGAGTTGGTGCTCATTTGTTGGTGGCATTGGGTTGTTGTGGGATTGTTGGTGTTTGTCTTGTTGGAGGTCGGGTGCGGGCTTGGGGGGTTGAAGTGGTGGTTTCCGCGGGTTGGCTCGGTTTCCTTGGCAGGCTGGGCTGCTGGCCTGGGCATCATCTACTAATTTCAAGATAATCTATGTCCATAATGGTTGTTTTTTTGTAGTCAGAGGCTAAAGACATGCCAGCAGTAAGCATAGGATTAGGTCTGCTATAGTCCTAGCATCCATAACTGTTAGCAATTTGTTTCAAGACAGAAATAGATTGGGGATCTTTGTTTATTAAGTTTCAAAGAATGTATGCAGTCTTTCCACAGAAAAATATTCACATTCAAGATAAAGTTTTGTTAAAATGTTCTGTTTCTCCTTTCTGGACATTTTCTCTGAAATGTGAGGATTTCACTTTCACATTGACTCCCATTTGATCACTATTGCCTACTGGTGGCCAGACAACTAAGTGCAATATTCCTGACTGACAACAGACTAGATTACAATTGTCTATAGCGGTGAGTCAGAAGAAATATTAAAAATGAGAAAAGAAATTTTATCTGAGAAAGAAAAGGAGATATTTGTATTTATTGTTCTGATGAAGCTATTTCTTTACATTTAATGTATTTAATCACAGTACGGAATACCATTAATTCAGTGCCATAATTAAGCTACAGGAAGCAAAAGTGGCATATGATTTGCCTTTTAAGTGCCATTGACAGCCTACAAATTTAGTTCTACAGGTGTGAGTGACATCACAGAACAAATGAAGTTTTTTGTTGTTGTCCATCCCTGTCCATAGAAGTGGATGTTGGTTTGTGGGCTTTTGGATTCCTTGTCACTCGGTGCTTCCATTGTGTGGAACACTGTGCATTTTTCTGTATTTGTTTAGTGTATATGTTTTCAAATGTTTTTTGATAAGTGCTAATTATGTGGTCTTTATGTGCGGTTTCAGTGTGGCGGTATACTCAGAAACACTTTGCAGGGAGGGGTGTGCATGGTTGGAGACAAACCCTTTCAAGGTTTGTTAATCTGCACTTAAATCAAGTGTACAGAGAGTGGGATTCATGGGGTCTGAACTGGATGGACTCCCTTCATTTGTGGATTTGCTTATCGCCACCGCATGTGCAGTGTAACAATTTTATATTTTAGGGGAAAGTTGGAGAAAATATTGGTAAGATAGAAGGCACAGAAGAGCATAAGAAACAGTTACAGGGTTTTCTGCTATCTTTAGAAATATAAAATAAATAAAAATATGGCCATTTCGTGAGATGCAAGTCTGGTGGGGGAGGGGTTTGCCAATGCATGCGCAGTGTAGTGTAGGTGCTTAATATAAAAAAAAAAATTAAAAACAAAAAGGGTAAACCGAAGACTGCATGTATAAGGGTGACAAAGGGCAGGCCAGGCATGTTTCTTGACTGTCTAGTTTTAGATGCGTGTCTTCCATTCATCTCGTTGTTAGTGGGCCATTGCTGAAGGTGAGGAAATGGAGGTTTTATGGCTTAGAGGCAGTGATGTACTTGTATGCTGACATATGCAATTTGTTGAAGAGCAGGCTTTCCATGGTTGACAAGTTCTGTGGGCTTCCTTGAAAGTAACAGTTGACTTTGTTGCTTTTCCTACGTGAGGTTGTCTGGTGTTGAGGTAACTGCAAGTAGTTTAGGCAATTACGATGTGATCCTGCCATTTTAAGAAAGCAACCTTAATATTTTATGGGCTTGTCATTGCAAAGGGCAAAATAATGTACTTTTCGTAGAAGGAGAAGCAAATGAAGAGATTCATCTGAAACTTTGTAAATGTGGGGTGAGAATACAAGGTAATTGTATGTTTGTGTAAAGAAAGGAACAATTTCCGACTATGCAGCTTTGAATATGTTAAGGTGTAATTTTTACAGCTTTCAATTAGGGATGGGTTCATATGTGCAAGCATGAAACAAAGTGATTTCTGTCTGCAACAGATGCAGTGGAAGAGGGACAAGAGTTCTGAAACTAGTGACACAATCTGAAATGTGTCTAAGCCACAGAAGGCAGGTCAGTCAAGAGTAAAGAGTAACTACAGTCACTATAGTTTCTCATGTTTTGCTTCTCTTGGAATGAAGGGAGGACAACACCTGTGCCATTAGCACCTACATTTTAAAGCATCTTACCCAAATACCGGTAAACATAGCAGAAGTTAATGACCACAGAAAAATACATTGTTCTAGACCAGTGTAAGACTATTTCAGAAGTAAATAGTGATCCAACAATGAACTCATGTACGCCTTTCTGGAATTACTACATGGATAATTAGGGGAGGCAGGAGTTAAGGACTAATACCATGGGAGATTACACATAAATTACTACTGGGGCAGCCTGCATTACTTTCCACCTGCAGAAATGAATGTTGAGGACTGGGGTGGAAGCGGTTATGTATTTATACAGTTTTCTCAGAATGATGAACTACCTTGGAAATTAGTCAATATAAACTAACACATATAACTTAAATATTAAATGTAAAGAAACTAGTTGTAAATGTGAAGAAACTAGTTGCAGGGCTGTCTACCCACCAGTATAAACAATGGCATTGTGCAATGATCACTGTTGAAGTGAGACGCTAAGTCCCATGTACAAATGGGGGGGGGGTGGAAGGTGCTTGAGGCTGATGCTATGAGAAGTAGTTGTGTTGCTAGTACATGCCAGACAGTGTGTTATTTATTGTCATCCCAATCCTGGCCCTACCAATGACACCCCTGCCTACACAAGCAGTCCTTTTTCCGCTTCCATACACAACCCTACAAAGCCTCCTAGCTCCCTCTTATTAGCTCACTTAAATATACGCAGTATTAACAATAAAATAACTCACCTTCATGCCCTACTTGAGGTACATGACTTTGACATTCTATGTTTAACTGAGACATGGGTAAAACCATCTACCCAAGACTATGAAATCACTCCTGCAGGATATAGTATTTTAAGAATTGATTGCCCTAACAAGAACGGAGGGGGCATGGCCTTAATATATAAAACAGGGCTCCAACTTACACTACTAGACACTTGTCCTCCAACTAATACCAATTCCGAAATTCTTTTCACCAAACTACAACTAAATACTTGTAAGTCAATCTATATTTTATGCTCATATCTTCCTCCAGGTAATAACATCAACTCCTTTGAAAACATCCTCAGCTGGCTGTCCACTAACTATCCTCAAGAAACCATTGTCCTAGGTGACTGTAATATTGACTGGAATACCTGTAATACTGATAACACTTCTAACCACATAAACCTTCATGGCTTCTCTCAAATTATCAAACACTCGAATCCATAAACCCACCAACAAGGAATCTATCCTTGATTGTATCCTTATAAATACTCAGTCCCCAATCTACATGGTAGGCATCCTCCCTGATGACATGAGTGATCACTCTTTAACTTATTTAATTTGACAAAAGACCAATACACCCAGTCCTATAACCTACAGAACTTCTCGCTCCAATAAACATTTTAACCCTGAACGTTTCCAAAATTAACTGAGCCTATGCAACTGGTCACCCTTGAAACACCTCCAACTCGAGGAAGCAGTGGCTTACTTCAATTCTAAGTTCCTTGAAATCCTCAAATTCCACGCCCCTTCCTGCATCCTTAGGAATCAGACCAAAACTGCACCATGGCTTACAAAGGAAACCAAACAAAAAATTTTGCCGAGAAACAAATTTTGGTCTAGATGGCGTTCTTCAAAGGACCCATCTGATCACATAAAATTTAAACAGCTTAGAAACTCTACTAAAGCATCTATTCTATTAGACAAAAAAAAACTTCTACTTTCAACTTCAGCAAACCAACCAACAAAGTCCACAGAAATTCTGGTCAGGAATCAATAGACTCCTTCATCCAGGCAGCACTAAGACACCCACCCCCTCTGGAATAACCCAAGTCACTCCCAATCAAATTGCTGACTCCTTCAATAACTTCTTTACTGAAGCTATCCAGTCTTTTGCCAACTCACTACCTCCAGTATCCACAAATCTGCCCCCCTCCTCCTTTACCTCTCCAGCCACTTTCTAACTCCAACCTGTCCCTACTTCCCTCATCTGTACCCTACTACAAAAACTCAAACCCTATACCCCCTCAGCAGACCTACTACCTGCTAAGTATTTTCAAACTGCAGCCAAAGTTATTGCTTACCCTATCTCAATCCTAATTAAAAGAACCATAAAAGAAGGTACCATCCCATCCATCTGGAAAATCTCACATATTATCCCCTTCATAAGGGTGGCAACTCAGCAGAATTTTCCAACTTTCGTCCAATTGCCCTACTCTCTCCCATAGCTAAAATCATGGAAAAATGCATCCACTGCCAACTACTTGACCACCTTCTCCTAAATGGCCTATTAGCTAGCTCTCAGCATGGCTTTCGACCCTTCCATAGCACTACTACTGGCCTCCTTTCATTTACTGACCACATCAACAAAAACCATAACAATAACATCCTGTCCTCTGCTATCTTCATTGATCTTTCAAAAGCATTTGACATGGTTAATCATCAAATACTTTTGAATCTTCTGAAATACCTCTCATTTGACACTCAAGCACTACAGTGGTTCAAGTCCTACTTAGATAATAGGCAACAGGCAGTGCTCTGGGAAAACACTCTATCCACCCCTCTTTCTGTCTCCCTTGGTGTACCCCAAGGATCTATTTTAGGCCCTCTTCTATTCTCCATCTTTAGCAATGATCTAGCTATTAGTATTCCCCAAGCTGTAACCATACAATACGCGGACGATTCCACTTTAATCTCCTCAGCTACAAGTCCATCTAAACTCCAGGCCCTCACCCAAAGTGTCTTTGAGCTTGTAGAAGACTGTTTTTTACAGCGCTGTCTCCTCCTCAACCCTAAAAAGACTAAACTACTGCTATTTACTCCTACACAAAAGTCTACCCCATTTCACTTCTCTATAAAATCCAAAAACGGTACAGTCATATCTCCAGACACAGCAACCAAACTCTTAGGGGTTACTATTGACCACAGCCTTAACTATGATACTCATATCAATTCCACAATAAAATCAGTAAACTGAAAGCTAGGCTCCCTCTACAAAATTAAGCCCTTCCTAACTCCCACATCGAGATCTACTATTGCCCACACCCACCTCATCTCCACTCTCTTCTATGCCTCACCTATATACACAAATCTATCAAAAACTAACCTCAACAAGCTGTCAATCTCCTACAACAGTATAGCCAGATTTGCTACTGGCTCCCCAGTAGTTAGAACCCACCACTGCCTAAATTTCAACAAACTCGGTTGGCTGGAACTACACAATCAGTCCTTATTTCAGCAACTAATTATTTCCCATAAAATCCTTTATTATCCGGATAAAACATCAATTCTTACAAATCTTATCAGTCCATACAAACATTTTTCTAATCTATGCTCAGCTAATAAACTACTAGTATCCACACATAAACCCAATAATAAAGCAGGAGTTTCCCTTTTCTCTAATACAGTGGGTAAAAGCTGGAACCTACTTCCTGGTGACCTCACTTGTATCTCCTCTACTTCACTTTTCAAAAGGAAACTTAAATGTTATCTTACTAGCCACTGGCTCTGTCCCTGTACCAACCCTGACTAATACTTTCTCCTCCTGTTTTCAACATCAATAATTTTTCCTAAGCTATTTCACCTTACATTATTGTCACTTCTAAGGTCACTACCTCTAAGTGGGACTTAGCATACCCAGTATATACTTAACAGACATCCTACCTGCTTCTGCTAGAGGGGTAACTTCCCCCTTTCCTACTCTCTCTCCATTCCTGATTTTCTTCTCTTCTATAACTAGTCTCTTTTCCCATTCCTTACTTATGACTTTGTTGTTCTGGGTATCTCCCTCTTCCTTCTATTACTTTCCCACAGTGTAAAGAAAAACAAAAACCTTAATTGTGAAAATAGGGGGAGGGGTATTTTATCTTAACTGAACGTTAATGTATCTGTAACTGAACTTTAATGTTTTGTACTGTATTTTATCTTAACTGAACTTTAATGTATCTGTAACTGAACTTTAATGTTTTGCAACTGTTATTGTATTTTTAATCTTACAATTTTGCAATTTTAAATATTTTAATGCTGTCTGATCCTTATGGAGCTTTTCTCCCCGGGCCTCTACTGAAAATGGACATATATCTAACTAGACTAGCCCAGTCAACAAATGTAAAATAAATAAAAAAATATATATATATATGTTTGTTCATTTTGACAGGAGTAGGGAGCAGACAGCTGATTTAATAATAACTTTTTAAGCTAAGCTTGCTTAAATTCTACGATAAGTTTCTGTGGCAGTGGTTTGTGCATGCATATTTCAAGGTGGGAACTCTGGGTGGTAAAACCTAATTGCGACTGGTATTGGTTGCCTGTTTGGGATTTAGTAATTGCTTCTTTGGCCACAGGAGAGTATTGGTTATACCCTAGTTTGTGGATATTGATATGTCCCTTCAGGTGTGGAGTTTAGTTGTAACATACTCGAACAGTAGCAAAATTTACATTAGGTATTTGGCTTAGCTTCAGTTATGGCAGCTTTGTCATAGGTGTGTTTGGTGGTGGAACATTCCTTCTCGGGTTGGCAGGATAGGCTGTCTTTGAAGATGTCTTTGGATGTGCATTATGTAGTTTATATGATTTATATGTCCTTTTTTTTCTTGCAGATGGGGATTTTGGAACACTGTTGCTATAATTTGGAATAGGTGGTTATAAGGTGGAACCTTCTCTTTACATTTAGAGGATTTACTTTTGTCATTTTCTTTGTAGATGGTGGTGTCCTGAGTACCAGTTGTGGTGCTACACAGTGAGTTCACAGATGATGGAAGCAGTGGTGAGTGAGGAGGTTACACATGGGGAGCTCAAGTGGGCAACAGTTACTGGCTGAAATTGCTGAAGTGCAGAAGGTATCATGCAGTGGCCTGAAAAGTGGACCTGAAAGGTGATGCTTTTTGATGGAAAGGATGTTCTTGCCACTGGAATGGGACACAATGAGGGTTTGAGTAATCACCTTATTAAGGCATGTTAGAGCTCTGTGTCCAAGTAGTGTGGGAGCTGAGCATAGCTTTGGTATTGGGGGCAAGTAAGGCAGAGGTATCTTGGGGGCCAGGATAAAACTGTTGTGGATGGTTTATGGAGAGTGTGGGGATCCCACAGGAGGAGTAGAGTCACAATATTCACAGGAGCACAGGAACTTATTAGGCTAAAGCTTTATGGCTCTTGCCAGCCAATGGAGTTCAACCCTTGATTTCAGGAGTTTGGAACCTTGGGGTGATAGTTACTCATCCAGTTGTTAAACTGTTTTTTGGGGAAGGGCCAATGACATGTTGACGGGATGCCAGAGTTTGTCCCTAACGGGTGGTATTTTTGTGGTGACAAATTTATCCCTTGAGTAGGTAGTGGTAATGTCACATACCAGGTTAAGGTTTTACAGAGTAGCACAAGGATCATTTCACTTGTGGTTTGGGTGAATTTTGTAAGTAGGGTTTTAGGAAGTATGGTAGGTAGGTGACTGTGTGGGGGTAATTTTAGAAACTGGGTGCATTGTTTACACGGGAGCAAGAAGGTTTAAAGGAAGCTTGGTTGCAGGATATGGCTGCCGTAGGACAGGTCTTAATTCCTTACTAGAGGTATAGGTAACATAAGGGATGAGAGCCTTCGAGGGGAAAAGCCAGGGACAAGCAGTGATTAAGGATGGTTAGTAGTTTGAGTGTTCTAGCTAGGATGGTTGCTAGGAAGAAGTGAGCGGGGGAGGTTGAGGTTCTGAGTGGGGTGGCTTGAGGTTCTAGTCTGGATTGTCATTTGGTAATGAATGAATTGGGGGTGTTTATGGTTGGGCACATAGAGTACTTCAATGCTGGGCATAGGTGAGTTTTCAGAAACTAGACCAAGGGGTGCTGGTTTTCTGGCACTTAGTGTTAGGTCATTAAAGTTTTGCAATTAGACAATTTTCTACAGTAATTGGGTTACTACACATCCATAACTGGGTAGTTTGGTGGGCTAAGGTGATATGCTACAGTTGTCAGGGCCCTCGGTTCAAGACTTGATACTACTTTTCTTTGTCTGGGTATTGATTTGAGTTCAAGGGGTTATAGTCTGTGGCTTTTGTTGTGGCTATAGGTTGTCATTCTGTTCAGGTTGAGCTATGATTAGTGCTTTGAAGAAAGGGGTCTAAAAGGGTATGTATTCTTTTGGAGTGGATGTTCTGGTGGTACAGTGGGTTCACGGGTATTCCACCTTTATTTAGTTTCATTAAGGTGTGTTTCAGTGATGTTATGTCAAAGTGGGTTTATGACTGGATTCTAAGGTGCTTTAGAGATGATGGGTACACCAAATGATGTTTGGCTTCACCCTTCCCTTTATGGAGGTAGTGGGTTGAACAATTTTGGGTAGAAGGGAGAGGGAACAGCCTGGTCAGGCTTGTTGATGGAGAAGAGGGACAAGTTTGCTCTCTTCTGTTTCCCCTCTGGTGTCTCGATGTTCATTTGAAGGATCTGAAAAAAGGAAAATGAGCAGTTGGAGGAAGCTGGCTGATAGATAAGCAAGCTGAGGTAAGGATGCTGCTTATTTGGTGGAAGGTAATTCAATGAATGGTGTATGAAGTGAGATGGGATGCTGCTTCATAAGTAAAGTAAGTGAGCAGAGGTATGGACCCGGCTTACTGGGCAGGGTGAGTAGGTACGCTGCTCTGATTAACATAACAAGGATGGTGCTTCATAAGTAAAATAAGTGAGCAGAGGTATGGATGCTGTTTACTGGGACAGGGTGAGTAGGTACGCTGCCCTGATTAATATTACAAAGATGTTATGCTGTGTTTAGAATCAACTATATTATGCTTAGTTGTAATTAATGAATTTGGTGAACAAACTATGTTATGGACGTTTAATAAAGCTCATCAAATGTCATTTGGTGTGATGTGTTTATTGAAGGAGACCGGGGCAAATGAAGTTTGGCAACAAATTAAGCTTTCCCGGGACATCTTCCTGAGGGGCTAGATTTATATTAGTGGGAGTTAAGTGCGTTGGGGAGGTGAAAGGGTTAAGTGGAGGCAGGGATGGTTGGGAGGAAATGAGATAAGGATGGGGAGGGGCTTAAGAGGTTTAGACAAGTGTAGCTGGGTACGCACCCACCCTCCCCTTTTCATTGGTGGGTTGGGGGGATTGGGGTTATTTTATCAGTCGGGGTAGGCAGAGAAGAGGGACAGGCTTGCCCTCTTCTGTTCCCTCAATAATGTCTGGATGTTCATTTCAAGGATCTGGGGAAAGGAAAATGAGTATTTGGAGGAAGCTTGCTGAATAGATAAGCAAGCTGAGGTAAGGATGCTGCTTATTTGGTGGAAGGTAATTCAATGAATGGTGTATGAAGTGAGATGGGATGCTACTTCATAAGTAAAGTAAGTCAGCAGAGGTATGGACGCTGCTTACTGGGACAGGGTGAGTTGATAAGCTGCCCTGATTAGCATTACAAGGATGTTATGCTGTGTTTAGAATCAACTATATTGTGGTTAGTTGTAATTAATGAATTTGGTGAACAAAGTATGTTATAGAAGTTTAATAAAGCTCATCAAATGTCATTTGGTGTGATGTGTTTATTGAAGGGGACCGGGACAAAAGATTAATACGGGCATGTAGTGCAGAAGAAGCATTCAGCGTGCAGCTTTCTAACTCCATTATAAGTAAACACAGAAAGTCTAAAAGGAAAATTATGTATTCACAGGTTCATTCATTCACTAGATATTTTTAGGAAACAGACAACTGTCTTTGCTGTCACTAGCCATCTTAACAATACTATGTTCTTCCTTGTCTTCTAAGTGCAATATCAAGGCTTAACATTTAACTATTGATTTAAATTGTACTGTCTAAATCCTTGTCTCTGTCTTTATTCACTAAGGTCAGAATATGTACCATTTCATAACTTATCATAGTTTTTGTTACACAACTCAGCCACTCACTTTCATAGGTTTTAACTTCAGCCTTCTGTGTATTGCTATGATGAATTACATTATTACTTTTATCATAAACCATATGGGACAGGTAGTAAAATATTTAAACCTTTAGGTATTTGAAAGACAGATAATACACAATTATAAAATATTTCATTTTCAAAATCTATACAATCATTCAACAGGAGAAAAATTTTGTGATTTCCTGACTTCATTTTTGTTCAGTGTTGTTTGATGAATTCATAAGTGACTGAAATGTTACTCATGATATGTATATATATATATATATATATATATATATATATATATATATATATATATATATGTGTGTGTGTGTTTATTTGTGTGTGCCTATATCTATGTTTATTCCTCTCTCTCTCTCTCTCTGTGTCAATCTCTATATATATATATATATATATTAACTATCTCTTTCTCTCTATATATACTATATATATAATAAATATATTTATATCTATATATCTATATCTACAGTTATCCGCAAACTTTGCCATCCTGAGACCTTCCACATTAGCCTTGACTTCAGATAAGTATATTCTGAATAGAAGTGGTCCCATCACTGAGATCTGTGGCATACCACTAGTAACTGGCCTGTTGCTGGATCTGGATTCACCCACTTAAACCACGTGTCCTGTCCATGAGACAATTGGCTATCCATTTGGTGATGTAAGGTTTTATGCCCAGTCTTGTGAGTTTATTTATAATACGTCGGTTTAGACTTATGTCAAATACTTTGGCCAGGTCGAGGTAGATAGTATGTACTGTCTTACCCTCATCTATGGCCTTTGTGACTCTCTGAAAGAAATCCAGCAGATTCACTAGCCATGGCCTGCCCTTGACAAAGCCAAATTGGGTCAGGTCCAAAGTTTGGAGGTTTTCTATGTCATTATTTATCAGAGCTGTGATTATGCTTTTCGTGGCCTTCCGTATAATGCTAGTAAACTTATGGGTCTGTAATTTTCCAGGTCAGTAGATTGCCCCCCCCCCCCTTTTATGCAGAGGGATGACTGTTGCTGTCCTCCACTCTATTAGGACAATGCCTGTCCAGAGGATGTGGTTAAATAGAGGTCCTAATGGGCCTGATAAGTCCTGAGACAACCTGGTATATCATCAGGATCCACTAAAGCCATGTTTGTAGCTTTACAGAGTGCAGTTGCAAACTGTTCTTTGGTGATAATTGGTGATGGAGTAGTGGAAGATATTTCTTGTGGGGAAACTGGAGTGATGGGGAATTGAAATTAGAGCTGAATTTCTCAGCCAGCAGATATGTTACATCTTGTGGCTGAATATAGTGTTGCCATCTGCAACTAATTCCTCACATTGTTGGGTGTTGCCTTAAGACTGCGGACATAATTAAAAAATGCCTTATTGTTAATCTTAGCTTTTGAGGCTATTTTTAACTCAAAGTCCACTCTCAGAAACTTGACTAGTACCCTGATTCAGTTGTTTAGACTAATGTGGAACTTTTTGCTCTTACTTCTTGACAGGATTTTCTTTCTTTTTTTTTTTTGTACAATCTATTAATACAGGGAATCCACAAGGGTGGCGTGTTTTTGTAGTTTGATCTGGGATTATTCAGTTTGGTACTGCTGTTTCTATGCAGTTGTTTATATGGTCATGCAGGGCTTTTGTGTACACCTCTGCATAGTTTTCTGTGTTTTCTGTATTTAGGGAGGTTGGAAACTAGTATGCCATTCCTTAATGGGGGTAATTTACCTTAGAGAATTTCTTAAAGTTTTGGGGTTTGGTGGGAGGACAAGTTTTACTTTTTTTTCAAGGGAGACTGCTTTGTGATCTGATCTTAACAGTGAGGACATCAAACTGGGGGTGAGGTGCAGTGCTGTCCCATATTTGTGGATACCAGATCTAGGATATTTGTTCCCATAGTGGGAGTGCAGAATAGCTTCTCCAGGTCATTTGAATTTACAATGTCAAAAAATCTTTGGGCCTGCATGCCAATGGTTATGTATGCCTCCGATTTAATGGAAGGGTAGTTAAAATCACCCATACGTATGTTACGTGGCTGGATGGTGAGTGATTCTAGTAACTTCAGGTATGATGTATGGGTTTCCTGATTCATGGTGGGGGACCTGTAGCTAGCAATAATATGGTAGTGGATTTTTCCCATAGTTAGTTGGACATGGAGTAACTCAGGCATGTCATATGTTTTGACCAACTTTGAGATGTGCATTTCTTTGTGTAGAAAGATACACCTTTTCCTTTTGTCTTCCGTGTTCAGTGTGTGGTTGGAACATATGAAAGATGTTATAACCTTGCATTGCCAGAGTGCTTTCTGTGGGTTTGAACCATGTTTCAGTAACTGCACAGACATCAGCATTCTCATGGCAAGGAGAGCTTCCAGGTAGTGCAGTTTCTTGTTTAGGCTCCTAGCATTGAGCAGTAACACCTTTAGCTTGTCCTGAGTAACTTTTGCTATGTTGGAAGGTTTGTCTGTTAGGCAATGCTTAAAAAAGGCACTATGCGGGTAGATAATATTTTGCCTAATATCCGAAAGCCTAGAAGTGACAGGTGAAGACCATCCCTGGCAAAAGAGCATGGCCTGCCAACCATGTCATCCCAGGTTGACAAGTATTGGACCCCCTTGCAGTGACACCAGTAATTAACCAATTGTTAAAGTTGATGATTTTCTGCTGGTATTCAGGCATCATCCTTGGAGACAGCAGAATACTGCTCAGTCCTTTGCTCTTACCTCCTTGTGACTTAAATTCTGAGAAGTCAATCATGTCTCTCTTCATAAAGTCCTAGGAGGTACATCTCAGGTCATTCACACCCGCATGAACTATGACTGAATCATACTGGTACTTAGGGGTAAGTGACATGAGTGCTTGCATGATCTGTTGAATAATGGCCCCTGACAAGTAACTAACTGTACCTTATCCTTATCTAGCCTGGTAAGAAGGACATCAGTTTGTCTCACAATGGAGTCTCCTATGACCAGAATATTGAGTTGTGGATTGTGGTTTTGAGACACAATGAGATGTGGCTTTAAGAATTGTGATGGGAATTGCCTTGTTTGAGTGCATGCAGAGTTTCTGAGGAGTGCGCCTGAGAATCCTTTGAGGTTTGGGTAGGTTACATGTGAGCACCTACACATATATGGATCTGTGCATGATCCTTTATGGGTGTGGTGAGTGATGTGTATGAGTCACTAACAATCTGTTTGTTGCTTTTTGTGTCTGTATGTGAGTCCAGCCTCGAGTATCAATGTGTAACTACATCTCTCACATGTTGTATTTGTCTTTTTGAGAAATAAGTGGTTGCTGGTGTGCATAAGACAATTATTACATTGCCTCAGGATACCCATGTCCACCAAGCTGAATGCAGATATAGCAGGTCTTAATGTGTATTTGCAAGGAATAAGAGTGGAGGGTGCTTGTACCCAGACATGGGAAGGGTGCCTGAGCAGCACTTAAACAGTAAGAAGATCAGGGGGTGGGGGGGGTACTAGACAGCCGTCTCCATGATCAACATGCATTGGCTTTTTCAATGTATCTCCAAAGATAAAGTAGGAGTCATCAGACAATATAACTACATTGTGCCTCACTATTATTTCTTTACCCTTAACTTTACAATTGTATGCATCCTATATTTTCAGAGGGCAAGGGCTTTTTCATTGTCTTTAACCAGTAAACTGGATGGCACATGCCATCCTTATGGGTTATTACAATAAAGATTTTTGAATCAGGGCATGGATTTTATAATGGTGCACCTTTGGCCTCATCCTTCAAAATGAATGTATGTACCCATGTACCTTTGCACTTGATTCAGAAAATGTGTCTTAATTTTTTTTTGAACATACTATCTAGCCAGATTGGATGCAGATCACTGCTGCATGTTAAAATGCTTATTTGTTCTCTATTGTTGGATTTGTAAGGATGTGTTGGTACCTAAATTGAATATTAACAGCTTTACTTAATGCAGTAATTTTTTTACAGTCTCTTTGTGTTAATACCACCACAAAGACATTTTCTTGAACTATCATAGGACTTTCCCATCTAGACAAAGTGCACAAACTATGAAAACAAATAGCAATAAAAAAGGCATTTAATATGAAATGCATACAATTTTTTACCTTAATATAAGAAAAAGATGGACCTGTATAATCACCCCAAAAATTATATTTTACAAATGAAGCATCTTATACAGAGCCATCTACAAATTTAAATCCATAGAACAGTTAATACTGTGAAGCTAACCAGTGCAAATATTTATCTACCAGCTGAATCTAGCACACCATAAACATTCTATGACAAATCCAAATAAATTTGCAAAAGGCATTGCAGAACACTGTAACATGCTGTTTAGTCCCCTATATTTCTCAAGTAAAATATGCCCTGGAGAATTCTATCCATTCAAATGAAGAATATGCTAACATTTGTTTGTAAGCATTCAATACAGCTCAGGGCATCATCATTTTTCATTTACTAGAGTCACGCTTTTTATTCTAAATCTGATACAGTATATTGTTGGGTTAATAACTAATAGTTCATTGTGACTATTCAGTTTGTGTCCATAATTAGGAGAATTAAAATCTGTTTGATGATACTGGCCCATTGTGGAAGCATTTCTGGAAACATGGAAATTCAAACACATGGCCACCAATGTCCTAACTATAAAGATGGTTAAAGTAAGAAATACAGACAATTTTTACGCTTGTACTTTGTTACCTAATGATGATAAGCTTAAATGTGATCCTCTAAAGCAAGGAGCAAGTGAGACACAGTGAATACCATTTTAGGTGCTCATCTGATGAAAAGCTCATCATTTTCGGTCAAGTCTGATTAATGAACAGGTAAAACGTCTTGACTCAGATAATCAATTTCAGCAAGCAAACAAAAAGAAAATATTAGGGAAATAAACAGACATTTTTTCTCAAGGAGTTTAAAACAAAATATGTATACCAGCTGCTGATATGAATGATGTTTAAATATGTAAAGATTTATGACTGGACTAGAAGGAGTCAAAATATATCTAATTCTGAAAACAAAGCTTCCACTTTTAGGTTCATACCATCCTACTTTTAGGTTAAGTATAAATTATATTTTATTTGTATTTATAATGGGTAACAGATAGACAATCCAGTCTTTTAGAAGGTTTATGGGAACAGACTTTAAAATACTTACTCTCACTGTAATTTACTGACGTTGGTCCAGTCATGTTGATAAGCCTGAGCACATATGGAACTACATCACTAATGGTTGGATAATTACAGCTATTTCTATTTCCTGGGATGACAAGTTCAATTGCATTATATTTTTCTTTAGCAAAACATCATTCAGCTATAGGATTATGAATTCTTAACTCCTGTTTAATGATGCTAGTTTGCAGCTCACAGAAGGCTTACTTAGTTAATATTATCACAGTCTGAAATGATTATCATTCCTGCTCGTGGTCGTGAGGGACAGCATGCCAATATGAAACAACAGTGTGTGCATGTAGACAATACCTTACAAGATTTGCTTAAAGCATTTGCACAGTAAGTCCAGGCTGTGCTCAATGATATACCTGAAATCAAAGCAGTAAGCTAGCAGCAACTGAAGAAATTGGTATCAGTTGAGAAGATTCCATCTAGTTAGTCTAAAGAGCTGACAAAACAGCAGGTAGTTACAGGGTGGTGCAAAAGGAAACAGGCAATGATGGCCAGCAGAGTTGGTGTTATAAGGAAATAGAGCAGCCAGTAGTGTTGTGAGGCCTGATACGGCAGGTGGAGGACTTTGCCATCTGTGGAAGGTTTCGTTTTTCCCTGTAACCCCTACTGTGGAGGCCATTATTGCCTTTAGGAAATGTGCTATCCATTAAATTGCTTTATTTTTTATTACTAGTGTAACATACATACATATATATATATATATATATATATATATATATATATACACAAATACACACACGCACACACACACACACACACACACACACACACACATATATATATATATATATATATATATATATATATATATATATAATATATATATATATATATAACAGCATAAATATATATATATAAAAAGCACATTCAAATCATATCCATCATTTAATGGAAACAAATTCATCCAACAGTAGACCATGGTTTCCCATAAATGCTTTCTCAATGAGAAATCTGTTTAAGTACTTCAAATCTCTCAATAAATACCCTGAGATGGCCATTAACATTGTGCATAATCAACATTATACATGAATAGAAAAGAAAATAGTGCAGAATCAGATATACTAAATATTAATTAGATATAATAGCACACCAGTAACCAATATATATATATATATATATATATATATATATATAATATATATATACATATAAACATTTCAGATATCAGACTTGATAGAAAAATGAATTACCACAGTACCATCTGCTCACATATTAGAAATATAAAAAATAAATAAGCTTAACCTATCAGGGTTAATAGACACCTAAATAATTATGTTTCATAAATATAAAATTGTAATGTCAGTAATAGAATGTAAATTCCAAAAATTAATTCCAAAGTAACATATTAAAAAAACACACAATCATCTGTATCTGAAACTGATTATATATCCATACAAGGACTAGATTGATTCATTCAACTCATATAGAAACTAGACTGATTTGTTCAGCCTTAGGTGCTTTAATGTCCCTGATTTCAAAATCCACATTTGTTTTTTTCTTGTTTAGCAGAGAATGCATAAAGTAGTTTGTATGAGCACATTTATATAATAAATCAATCTATAAAGGTAAACATGGCAGATGTGTTTACTGATTTACATGTAAACAATGCATTCCTGTCTTTCTTACAGTTCATACCATGAATATGTAATGAAACATGCCCTCTCAATGGAAGGGAGGTCTGACCAACACAGAATGTGCCATAGCATAGCCTACTACCAAGTAAACAACCCATTCAGATGAATAAGGAATAGGAAACCTTATCTGACATGTCTCAGAAGGATTTATTGACATAAAATGGCCAGTTTTGCATACCGTTTCAATGTACACAGTGACTGCATGGAACATATCCTCTTGATCTCTTGGCAGTTAAAGACAGTGATTATCAATAACAAAGTTATTTTTCCTAACTTTATAAAAGGCTTGCACCAAAAATCTACCATTTCTGTAAGAAAACTGTATATTATTTGATAAATATTCAGCAAAACTGGTCCCCCCAATATTTATTCAGAATGCTTCTGATTTTATAGCTGTTAAAACTAAATGTCATTTGTAACCTAACAATATTGGTAATTCTGTACCTTAGTACTGTATGTAGTGTCTAAATCACTTTGTTGAAATGGCTGAAGTTCGAACTTCTAACCTCGAAGTGCAAAACCATCGAAGGCTTAGAACAGCGATTTTTTTTCCCAGGGGAAAAAAATTGCTATTCGAAGAAACACACACACAACACAAGCACACCAAAAAACAGCAATCCACACACATACAGTTAAAATCCTACATCTAACCCTACACTAAACTGTATATACACTACTAACTATCCACTTACCTTAATCCAAACCCTAACCCTAAGGTCTGTCACTATCGCACACTCACCTGACCCGCGCCCTAACCCTAACTCACCTGTCTCGCCCTAACCCTAAAGTCTGCCACTATCGCGCACTCACCTGACCCGCACCCTAACCCTAACTCACCTAACCCGTGCCCTAACCCTGACTTCCACACAATCACACACTTACCTGAACTCGACCCATAACTTTCCACCACAGTGCTGAAAATTGCGAAGCCACAGAAATGGCCAATTCCCTGGGAAGGAATTTGGTGTTCCGCAGCTTCGTGATAATCAGTTTTCGAACTTCACAGTTCGAACATATGGTGTTCGAACTGTTGAAGTTTTGACTAATTGATAGGAACCCCTGTATGTATATATATATATATATATATATATATATATATATATATATATATATATATATATAGGTATATATAGGTATATATATATATATATATATATATATATATATATATATATATATAATAGTGTAAAAATGCCCTTCTGACTAATTATTTAAAGCTGCTGTAGGAAATTTAAGTGTTGTTAGAAGAAGTATTTTACATCTAATATGTAAGTTATTTAATGCTGACTGCATGCATCTACACACACACACACACACACACACACACACACACACACACACACACACACACACACGCACGCACACACACACACACACACACACACACACACACACACACACACACACATACACACACACACACGCACGCACACACACACACACCCTTGCAACTGCTGTTGCTTCACTGCAATTACATACATTAGATATGTCGATGAATTTTTATTTCTTTTTCTTTTTCACTGCTCACTAGCCACTGCTTGTTAAGAGACCCTGTTAGTGTGGGGAAAAGGTAGTCGTAAATCCTTGTTAGCCACTACTACTGCATTTATTTGTTTTTGTTCTGTTTTTTTTCCATCTGCTTGATAACCACACCTTTCCAATGGCAGTGAATAGCAAAGGGAGAAGAAATGGTGCAATAGATTTCATGCTGGATTAGGCAGGTTTATTTTTACTAGGCTCGC
The DNA here is from genome assembly GCF_019279795.1 of Protopterus annectens. Lineage (NCBI taxonomy): Eukaryota > Metazoa > Chordata > Ceratodontiformes > Protopteridae > Protopterus > Protopterus annectens. Next base: position 563,998,776 of record NC_056725.1, read on the forward strand.
CCTGCACAATAGTTCCACCTTTGGATCTTCAAATTTCCAGTAGAGATCCCTGATTCTTCTTCTTCCTGCCCATTTTCTAAAAGAAATGAATTATCTGAAAGTCTAGTGCTGGAGAGTGGAGACAAACTTAACGATATAGAGATGAGAAGCCTCCATAACAAATTGTGGGTTATGGAACTACCAAAACTAAAAAAACAGCAATTTATATAACAAGTAGTAATGCAGCTGCTTCATCTAGTGAGTCTCTCGGTTGCTATGGTTGTTGTATTTGTTCTTTTTTTTAAGATTCAGATTCAACAACAATAATATGCCAAGGCATTTCATCTTTAGGTTATTTGACTAGAACATAAGTCACTCATAATATAAAGAATGAAATAAAGTAGATTTGTTTTAAATCTGGCAATCATCCATCAAGTGATGGAGCTAACTATAACAATACTTTGTTCATAAGAAGAGAAGCCCTAATGCCAGATGTTGAGTTCCTGCAGATGCAGATTTCAGTCAGGATTTCCTAAGTAGAATTAAACTGTCACAGAAAATGGCTGCCCTGGCTACTTTGGGAAACCTGAACTGAAGTCTCACAAGGAATGACAGCTGTCAAATGGAGAGATCACTGAGCTCCTGCTAAAAACCATTAGATGCCCAAAATGGAAGGGGCAAAGAGCAGAACTACGCTGAGGTCTGAAACTTTGCCTTCTCCAACAAAAATATCCTCAATACCCAGACTCTTCCATCCACTGATCTTAGCATCTAGCAGGGCCCATATAATATAATAATAATAATAATAATAAGAAGAAGAAGAAGAAGAAGAAGAAGAAGAAGAAGAAGAAGAAGAAGAAATATATAACTATTAAAGACAACACTGAATACCACTGATGTATATACATTTCCTTGAACTGCAGGCCTTAACATTTTACATGTATTCTGCTCCTTTCTAGACAAGTACTGTATGTATTGGATAGACAGAGTTAATGTGTTTTGTTTTGCTTTGTTTTGTTATTATGCAATTTAAACTCATTCTTATCTAAAAAAAATGTACATGTTGATTAGCTAAAGCAGTCAGCGTACCCATTGAAAATTCAAAGTTACCAACTTAAGTCCCTGTAAGTTGAAAACAAAAAGATGTGGACACGATGTTCTCAGTTCCATAAAGAGATAAAACTAATTCAGCTATTAGAAGGTTGGAAGAAAAATGCTGAATATTCCCAAAGGCAAGCATGAAAAAAACATAGACAAGGTGACTTCTGAAATGTTAAAAAAAATGCATGTTTTTTTACCCTCAAGAATCTGCAGGCCTCCTAATATACAAAATAGGATGCATGTACACTCCTGAGTCCTAAAACAGTGGCACAAAGTTCATCTAATTTAGAATGCTGGCAAGTTTCAGTACATACATGTCCAACAAGCTTCAGTGCATACATGTCCAGTGCATGAGCAGTATACTAGGAAGCCTTCCATAAGTATGTAAGACAGAGGGGAAAAAAACACTCAGCTAAGAAGTTTGCAAATACAATGCATTATTTAAAAGTGTAAGCATTTTTTTAAATAATGACACTGTATAATAGCAAATAGCAATAATTAACTCCTGTGTGTAGATAACACCTCCTTCCGACAATACTCCACCCTGCTCAGAAACCTCCCCAAACAAGCAATTAAACATCATAAGAACCATCATATGAAAACACATCAGTGAAACTTTTGCCACTCCCCTAAACTATTCTGGGCAGAGGTCAACCATTTAACAGACCAAAAATCTCCTCCCAATAATCACTCTTCTTCCTCTTCTCTCTCATCCTCAGACTTTAATGCTCACTTCTCCACCCTCACCTCCATCAGCTCACATACTTCACTCCCTCACTCAATCTCTAACTCACCCCCCCTTATACTCCCCTCTTCTACTTTAAAAAGATCATAACCAAAGATATTATACCTCTCCTTTTAAACTTAAAACTAGACTCACCTGCAGGGGCAGACACCCTCTCCCCTGATTCATATTCCAATGTAGGAAGTAAATGGTTACTTCTCCGCTACATATCTGCAATCTTTGCTTAACTCAGAATTGTATGCCCAAAGATATATATATATATATATATATATATATATATATATATATATACACACAGCAAAAATTATATATCTTCCCCAAAAATTCAACACCAGGCTACCCAGTGATTACCATCCAATCTCCATCATACCTACCCTTGGGAAAATCTTAAGAAAAACTGGTCTATGATCCTATCTCAAGCTACAAATGTCAGTACAAGTTCTGGTATGGCCACATCACTTCCACTGCTTTTTGGACCTTCACTTATCAGACCATTTTAGCTATGGGCAAAGGTCTCCTTACTGGAGCCATACTTATAGACCTTGCCTGAATCTTTGACCTGGTTGACCACCCAATCCTATTTAAACACTTTACTGACACTGAGATTAGCCCTGGCGCTGTTCCCTGGTTCCAAAATTACTTGTCCAACCAACATTTCTCAGCACATTTTAACAGCTCTACTTCAGCCACCACTCTCTTTAAAGGAGTCCTTCAAGGCTCCATAATTTCTCTACTTCTTTTCTCCACTTTTATAATAAGCTTGATCCCTCACGTAACCTTCACCATCACCTCAAAAACGCATGAAAAAAAAAACATAAACTCCCTACTGTTCTTCTCCAAGAAAATGTCCTCTTTTCTTTCCTGCCCAACCAAAAATGATCTTAGCAAAGGGATTATTCTAGCTCAACTTGAGTACTGCCTACCTCTTATAGCATCTGCCTCCAAAAGAAACTCTACCAGCATCCAAATTACTCTACCAGCATCCAAACAATCTCCAGCTCCATCTGCCACTTTATTACTATTTCCCCAAAGTATAAACACCAATGCCTTACATTAGTCAAAGACAACTGGCTGCCAGTTCAGCAAGAAGCCCATCTAATCCTTGATTCCAAACTTTTCTGGCTCCTGAAAGAAAACTCCTGACCTTCTTTTTCCTCTAGCTTAGTTAGACAGACTCAGTCATATAATCTTAGAACTCATAGCCACTCAGGAACTTTCTTGCAAGCACCTAAAACCAGACTTCAGTGCTCTAACCACTCACTTTCCATCCTTGGATCCAAGCTCTAGAAGGATTTCCCCTCAAATCTTAAAGAAATCCTACTCCTCCTTAAGGAATATTTCACAACACAAGCTACTTGTAAATGCTCTGCTTTAGGTCACATAAACTAGTCTCCCTAATCTTTGACACATACTGCCTGTCATTTACACTATAGTATCTCTTCTCTAACTCCTTACATGTCACCACTCTTACTGATATATAATTGTACATAGTGATTTCTGATGACTACCTTCTTAAACCATTTTTTTTTATTCTATATTAACTATTCCTTTGTTTTTAGTGTGCTATTTTATTGTATGAATTATTCTAATTTTTTTAATTTGTGTGTTTACATTCTGGGCTGTGACTGAAATTGGTCCAGTGGGATCAGTCCTCAGGAGTGGCCTTAGGTCAACTGGTGCCCTAGGCAAAAGGGCTTCATGGTGCCCCCAACACACCACCTGGTGCCCCCATCCTGGTCTACCTACAGCAAATAAATATTGGAAAAGCGCCCCTACTAGACCGACGCCCTAGGTGGCCGCCTAGTTGGCCTATGCCTAAGGCCGGCTATGCCTCTACCTCAGTTAACAAACTGTATAAACAATTTGTATAAATAAATAATAAATAAATGCTGGTCTACCAGTAGGCAGATTACTGATTTGCTCACTTGACCTTTGCCCTCATGATTATATCACTTCAAGTGACTGTAAAACTACTACCCACACCCAGTCCCAGATTATTGCTGAAAGGTGTTATACTGTTTATAAATTTGTGTCTCTCTTTTTCTCTCTTTTCTTATCTATTGGTTAAACATTGAGAAAAAAAGGCACAATTGCTTGACATCAGGAAGATGGATGGACATGTCACAGCACACAACAGGAATAAAGCCTCTTTTTGCTTGGGCACAAGATGGAGTGTTAATGATCCTTGGTGTGCCTTCCTATAGGACAGGTGTGATGGAAACCTTACTCAAATGTCATAGATACACATAGATTTTCTGCAAGAATTTAGGCTACAATCTAAATCTGTACATCCATTACTTAAGTAAAGGAATGGTCTGTGGTACCCAGTAGTGAATATTCTCATTAGAGAGAAATTTTCCTCTTGGTACTTGGAAAGCTGAACTGCATCTTGTTGGAAGTAGTAGAGGATGGAATGGGGAGATGGGTTTTGTCAAAGTGTAGAACTGCTTCTGAAAATATTATGATGCAGTTAATATGGAACCAACACAAACAAACAGACGTCCATGTTAGATGTTTTTGTAGCCTTACACAACTCCTTAGTAAGGAACCTTGCTGTTTTCATGGGTGATGAATCTGATGTGGTCTTAGATCAAGTAATGGATCTTCTACCCCCCCAGTCATATTAAATTAACCTAAGGTCTCAAATGTCTACTAAGATGTACAAAGGACTACTGACTTTGTGATTTTCACAGGATTCTTCACCTGAGATAGCATGAGTCTACCTGTCTTGGGCAGGAGAAGGAATAGAAAGTAGGAGAGATTTTTGTCTCAGCTTAATCTCGTGATGAACAGGGTGTTGATTGTAGAGATCAAGTCAGAATCAGTGCTCAACTGGTATATGGACATGATGGAAATCTTGCAAGTGAGGAGCTAACCCCTCCGCAAATGACTCCAACTTGTATTACTGAAAGAATCGGTGCAAAAACAAGAGTTTGTAGATATGACAAAGAAGCATTATAAGCAAACAATTTCCATAGTGGCAACCACAGAACAAAGATGAAAATGTAGGGGGTCACACCAAATCTGTGGAAAGTCAGGTACAGAGAAGCAGTAACAAGGAATTAATAGAAAGAAAGTAAGGCAGCTGCAAATGATAAGGGATATAAGAAATGGTGTTGTAAGGACTGTGTGTTAAGATAATAGATAAAGTTAGTGAGGAAAGAACTGAATCATTTAAAATATGAAGAAATTCACCATATATGAAGAGAAATCCAACTCTTTCACTGGGCCACTTATCTGAAGCTTCTGTATTCCTAAATGAAGATGAGGGTGAAAGAGGCCAAACAGCCTGTCTTAGGTTTACAGGGCACAGAGGTTACCCTACACTATGATTCTGACATGGACAGGGCACAGAGGTTACCCTATACTATGATTCTGACATGGACAGATCACAGAGGTTACCCTACACTATGATTCTGACATGGACAGGGCACAGAGGTTACCCTACACTATGATTCTGACATGGACAGGGCACAGAGGTTACCCTATACTATAATTCTCACATGGACAGGGCACAGAGGTTACCCTACACTATGATTCTGACATGGACAGGGCACAGAGGTTACCCTACACTATGATTCTGACATGGACAGATCAAAAAGGTTACCCTACACTATGATTCTGACATGGACAGGGCACAGAGGTTACCCTACACTATGATTCTGACATGGACAGGGCACAGAGGTTACCCTAGACTATGATTCTGACATGGACAGGGCACAGAGGTTACCCTATACTATGATTCTGACATGGACAGGGCACAGAGGTTACCCTACACTATGATTCTGACATGGACAGGGCACAGAGGTTACCCTACACTATGATTCTGACATGGACAGGGCACAGAGGTTACCCTACACTATGATTCTGACATGGATAGATCAAAAAGGTTACCCTACACTATGATTCTGACATGGACAGGGCACAGAGGTTACCCTACACTATGATTCTGACATGGACAGGGCACAGAGGTTACCCTATACTATGATTCTGACATGGACAGGGCACGGATGTTACCCTATACTATGATTCTGACATGGACAGGGCACAGAGGTTACCCTACACTATGATTCTGACATGGACAGGGCACAGAGGTTACCCTACACTATGATTTGGACATGGACAGGGCACAGAGGTTACCCTACACTATGATTCTGACATGGACAGATCACAGAGGTTACCCTACACTATGATTCTGACATGGACAGGGCACAGAGGTTACCCTACACTATGATTCTGACATGGACAGGGCACAGAGGTTACCCTACACTATGATTCTGACATGGACAGGGCACAGAGGTTACCCTACACTATGATTCTGACATGGACAGATCACAGAGGTTACTCTACACTATGATTCTGACATGGACAGATCACAGAGGTTACCCTACACTATGATTCTGACATGGACAGGGCACAGAGGTTACCCTACACTATGATTCTGACATGGACAGATCACAGAGGTTACCCTACACTATGATTCTGACATGGACAGGGCACAGAGGTTACCCTACACTATGATTCTGACATGGACAGGGCACAGAGGTTACCCTACACTATGATTCTGACATGGACAGGGCACAGAGGTTACCCTACACTATGATTCTGACATGGACAGGGCACAGAGATTACCCTACACTATGATTCTGACATGGACAGGGCACAGAGGTTACCCTACACTATGATTCTGACATGGACAGGGCACAGAGTTTACCCTACACTATGATTTTGACATGGAAACACAGACCAAAACATTTGATTATTCAGACCTGTATAAAATGTAAGCGAAGATCACAGCAGATAAAAGAAAGGTGTTTCCTACAATCTGTTATTATTTCCTCCATTTCAGATGCAGCCAAAAATGTTAAGGAATCCTGCCAGGGAAAGGTCCAGGCTGCTCCAACATGCTGTTTGTTAGCTGTGCATATCTGGGTCCTTCTCTTATCTGCAGCAACACTCAGCCTTCACAGGGTGAGGGTATCTGTAGTGCAGAAAACTGGGCTGCTTTTCTCCCCTAGGAATGAATCGGTGAGACATCATTGCCATTCATCAACCCCCCCCCATGGTGAGATCATCTAGACCACAGGTCACTGGTCCACTCTGAGTGTTCTTAGATGCAGTTAGAGCATCTTCCCTCTGTGTCACAGAGCAGCTAATCTGTATGAAATACTGTTGACTAATGTATATATTTAGTGATGGGGGCCTTAAGTATATTTTAAATGGCACATGAAGAACTTATGCCCTGCCAAGTTTGATATCTGGCATTAGATGTTTTCTTAGCTTTCATTTATTAAACAGCAACTGTTATCAAGTACGTAGATACCCTGTTTTAGGTTTTCAGTATTTGTGTCATGTCCTGCTTGAATGCTGTCCTGACATAATATATGGATGAAATACTGAATTTATCATTCTATCGTTGTCACTAAACTATTTATCTGTGCAAATGTTTATGGTAATTACACACACTATGATTCATACTTAAAGTAAATTATTCATTTTATATCCAAACCCAATTGTTTTACTGCATTTTTATAATCCTGCATGAAAAGGGTATTTAACACAGTAGGTAAAATGCAACATTCTGAAAATATATAATTATGGTCAACAATTGCAGGGTTTGGGTGCTTTGAAAGGCATAAGTCACAATACACTGTCGGTGTGTAATTTGTCTGTCTTAAATTATGCACTAATTTGTTTTTTTTGTTATAGTGATGTCATGCCCTTCAGGGGATCAAAATAACCATTACGCATACAAAGGAGTTCCAGCCCACGTTACAACACTGCTCTGAATGGTTATCATTTTAAGTTGTAAAACATTTTGAAGGCATTACACGTGAACTTCTCATAACTAGCTAGTTCTTTGTTTGTGCCAGAATACAGTTCATAAATGGAATGTTTATTAGATCCCCTATCACAGAAAAATGTTTTCAGCTTTTTTCTAACATGTAGCAGGAGCACACACAGAAATAACAGGCTAGACGGTTGCAAAGTCATTTATTGTGAATAACTTGCTGTTTCTTAATAATCTGCAAATATGTGCACCATCTGGGAATAGAATAAATATGAGTCATTTGCCATCTTTTCATAACAATGCAGACACTACTTTGACAATAATACATCTGTGATTTGACTTAACATTACAAAACAGCTTGGTTTGCATTATATTTTTCAACACCAGTTACGGCTTTGTCATACCTTTTATTGTTTGGGCACAAAAGGTTGTATTCACAATGTAATAATCTCTTGAGACCTTCTTCTGATAAAATAAATGCAGACACTTCTGCACTGTTGGGATGTGTAATTTAGCTTTTTTAAAGATGTGAAAGTCTGTAACTTGAGGTTAATAAAGTGCATTGCATACTGAAAATGTACATTTTTGATAATATCTAAACACATAAAACACACAAGAAATAGGAACATGACAATGATCACATCACAGGAATATATATGAGGTAATAATATTAGTTCTAGCCCTACAGTAGACTACTACACCACGTGCTATACCACATGTGCTTAGTGAGCCAGTTGATCTTGATGCATAATTGTCTTGCAAAACAAGAGACAGAGAGAAGGAGAAAACATTGTCATATTGTGAATCATTAAGCATTGCAAAAGAAAAGGTGAAGAAAGTCTAAAACACTGAACAGCACAGTAAGTGAAACACGCAGCAGCTGTACATTTTTCTTAGTCCTGCATTGTCTCCCAGCAACGCCAGATGCTGTAATGATTGCATGACTTCCTGCAAGGTCTTTTCTCCTATAACATGTGTCTCATTGTTAGCAAGATTAATGAATGACAGGACATTGAAGCATGTCTGATGTTCTAGACATGGCTGTGGGAGACAATTATGGGAGCTCAAGCAGGTGTCTTATTGGACAAGAGAGTACAAGTGAAAACAGTGTATTATTGCCAGTGTATATTGGCAGTGATAGAGGAAACAAATATATTTTAATGGGCCTACTCCAAATGTATGAGCCAGTACATGCTGGGAGTTATATAATTTGTGAGGTTGAGAATTTGTGAGGAAGGCTTCCATCACGTTGAGAATGTCACACACTTATAAGATGAATAATGATTATCCAGGTAGGTTACTGAAAGCAGGGAACATAGCATGTTCAGAAAGCGAAACAGACACTGACAAAATAAGCAGAGGTAGAGGAAGATTTGTGGTCTGTGCAAGGTGTGTGTGTGTGTGTGTGTGTGTGTGTGTGTGTGTGTGTGTGTGTGTGTGTGTGTGTGTGTGTGTATTCATATATGTGTGAGCATACATGTACAAGAGGGTGAGTATGTAGGTACATATGTGTAAGGCTCAGTGAAGACTAGGGTATGATTAATACCATGGACTTTTAATCCAGAATAATAGGTAATATGTCACACACCTCAACTCCCTCCCCATATGACTGTTTGTTGTATGAAATTGAAATTTGAGCTTCCACAACTTCTTTGCAAAGATATACAGATATGGAAATCTGTATTTTCCAGCAGTTTGTTCTATATAATATTCAGTGCTGTTTACTACAAGATTAACTTTTTAACACACAAGAATTCATTCCCTTCCCCTTTTCAGTCTATTTTTTCATTGCCTGTCTTTCCACACTTGAATAATAAAATCCTTTAAATATATGAGATGTATTTTCCTAAGCACACCCAATTATTTTTTTTTTACTGTAGTTTCTCTTCAATATTAAAAAACACTTGAATGGTATATGTATGTGACATAAGTGTCATACATTTCAGTATATTTTGTTTGTGTTGAACAATTCACTTCCGGTTTTGCAGCTGAATAAGTAGAACAAACAGTTGAGCCCTGATGTTTAAAATTATCCTGGTTCTTTGTTAAAAGCACAGAATGATACTCATTTCTGGATGACCAAATGCCAAAAAGAACAAGAAAGATTAAAACTATAGTGGTAACTTAAAAAATGGGAATTATAAGCATATGCAGAACTGTACACTATTCAATACAACATTTTTATTGTAAAGTGTGAGCTATAGCCAGGTACAGAACTGCAGATTTGCTTTGACATATCATTTTTATTATCAACTTTATAAAAACATTAATGCATTAATAAACCTTCATCTAACAATCTCTTCAAACAGCAGTATCAAATCTGCCTGGTTTGGAATGAGTCTCAAAATACTTGCCTGGAAAGACAACTACTTAATCCTTAACTACCATATGACACAGAGAATAGCATGCCATTTCCACACTTTAGTTTTCAACATTTTACCATTAGTTTTACCAGTAGTTTATATTGCAATTGCTATTTCTGTTAAATAGTATAAATTCCATTGTCATGTTTACCTTAAACTATGTATCCATTATGGTAAACAACTGCTTCTTAATATTCATTCATCCATAGGTAAATACTAGATTAGCTCCCTTGTGGGCCATTTTAAACCTAGCCAATTGTCCCTTTTAAAGGTGGAAAACCTTGTGTCTGTGAGGTGAACACCTTAATTATTATACCAACCCCAAAATGGAAAGGCTACAGTTATACTGTCCAGTTTATAGTTAAGTATGGGGCTAGCTGCCCTTGTGTGCCATTTTAAGCCTAGCCAATTTCCCTTTTAATGGTAGAAAACCTTGTGTCTGTGAGGTGAACACCTTAATTATTATACCAACCCCAAAATGGAAAGCCTACAGTTATACTGTCCAGTTTATAGTTAAGTATGGGGCTAGCTGCCCTTGTGTGCCATTTTAAGCCTAGCCAGTTTCCCTTTTGATGGTGAGAATCAAACCCTCTGCCTTGTATCTACAAGGTAAACAACTTAACCATTATACCAAACTCCAACACATTTATCAGTTTATTAATATTTATTTCTCTTGTGACAATTTAGTACATATGACACAGACTGTATGACTACTATGTACAATATAGAATATATAAGTACTTATACATAGCATAGTTCCACTGGTACTTAGAACAATATCACCTTACATTACTATAGTCCACATGTTTTTATCTACAGTACATGTTTAATTTTATTATTTAATTTAATTTAATGTAATATATTATTACACAACCTTTTATTTTTCATAAGGCAAGGTGGGCTTTCTTAAAGTAGGACCACTGCTTCCTATGTCACTGTTCCTAGATGCTATAATTACTCTTATCCCATGCACTGTACCAAATATACACTACTGCTATGGTTTATACAATGTTATAATAATGATGGCTGTGTGACCAGGAAGGTTTATAAATGGATGGAATTCACTTGTGAATTATATTGCCTTGGTATTGACTATTTCTTTTGATCAGCAGTTAAAATGGAATAAACAAGACTCAAGTAAGAGAAGAGCTGGAGATTAGATATAAAATAAAATAAATATTTATTTTTAAATAAAAAATGTATTTGATCACTGTCTTAGCATTTTACAGCTGGCAATAATGAACGAAAGCAACAAAAATGCACTTTTTTCTGGAACCAGTAAATTTATTTTATAACAGCAGATGACTATGAATGTCTTTTTAAACCCTGTTCATAATTACATGTTCTTAATTAATTCTTTGTTGACAAGGATAGTTCCACTCAGTCAGTGTCCTCTTTGCAGGGGAGTCCTGAGGTGGCACTTCTACTGACTAGGAGGAAATTGGGTCAAGTTACTAGGGAACTTCCTCTATTCTTTACTTTATTTTTTTTTTTTTTGGTAAGTGCCATGGGTTTTTTGAGATCCAACTCAGTTCCCATCAACTCTGGCAGATGGGGTCTTACCAAACGACAGCACACTCATATTACACTGAAGTGTCAGTATCAAACATTTTATCCAACAACCATGTGTGGGAATAGAACCCACAGCCTTCTAATTTCCCAGCACCAAAACCGTGTGTGCTAACTTTTAAGGCACTGACACATACATCTGAAGGAGTTTTGTAAATTACCGTGGGCACAAAAGCAGTAAGTAAAGTAATTTAGTACTTAGCATCTTGAAAGGAGTGTTTGCTGGTTTTAATGTAAAGTGCTCACTTTTTCTTTGAAGGTAGTTTTGTTTGATGTATAGTAAACTAAAGATCAAATAAAGAAATGCATTCCAATGAAAGTTAAACTTTTATTTTTTAAGTGTATTGTATAAATTTGGCTATGGGTTTGTACACATTTTTTAACCTAGATGTTACAGATGTCCATGGTATACTTTATGCAGCAAACATCACAGAAAATTATTATTTGGTTCAGCACATTTTATTTTCTCTTCCTCTCTTTTAGGAGAGATTTTAAAATCACAGGAAAATATGTGCAAACAATGAATGAATGGTCACTTTGCCAAATGTCAAATGTGCTATAACAGCACAGGTTCTGGACAAACATATTGCATATTTTAGCATGTGCCTGATGTTGCAAAATGATTAAGTGTTTCTGTGAGAAGACTGCAGTCCTTCTTGTTCCTATATGTGAGTTAATGAAATATATTGACCAGACCCATGATTCTGTTTATTACAGTCCATGTCTTAGTATGAATTGATTCTCTTGGCATTTCCTATTTACATATTAGCATCTACAGTGTATTGGAGAGATGTCTCACAGTCAAATGTATACCTCATGAAGAAACACAATAATAAACCCACAAAAAGGAAACAGCGAAAGTTTGGAGGCACTTATACAGAAATGAATAATAAGAAGAAATGAACCTAAGTTATACATACAAAGCCCAGGTAAGAACATTGCATTTGTTATGCCTTAGGGATGGGATGAATTTGTTTCTTTCTTTCTGTTTGCATACGGTATGTTCAGTCATTGAAAGGGGCTTCATATATTAATTGGGGGGAAGTAGTATCCTTTTATCTTTTGGATGAGATGATTAAATGGAGGCCCCCTCAGCAGAGTTGTGGTAGCTAAGGTGGATGCAGAAGAACCCATGAAAAGTACTAAAAAGAATATGGGAATTTCCCAAGGACAAGGCCATAACACCCTTAGTCAGAATAAATGCCACATCAGTTCTTCCATAAAATAGGTCATGTATATCAGGGCTAGCTCAGGCAACATGAGTATATAAGTAAGTAAATAAATGTAACATTGGACAAAATGTTTTCATGCAGATTTCCTTGTCTGTCTCTGCTTTTAATCTACATTTTCTTTCATAGTTATTCATTTACTTATCATGTACAAAGGTTGTTCAGTGTATCCCTTTTAGACCACAGCTCATAATCAAAGCCATAGGTGAAAAAAGACAGTGTATTGGAGGCAGTAATAGGTGGATACAATAATTATGGGACACTAAATGAGTCATTATAGTTTAGCATACTGTAAAACAAAGTAAATCATGAATAACAATGGAAGAAGACACATTTACAGCTTATGTACAATAATTGCAATGTTTCAGGTGTGTGAGGTTTAGTAAGCAGGTGTTGTATAAAGCACCAAGATTAAGCCACTCTATTGCAAACCATAAGGTTCAGCCTATGTAATGACAGTATGATAAAAGGTGTGGCTGATGTGTGATATGATGTTTCTGAGACCAGGTCTTTGACAAGAGGGTCAGTTGTGACAAATCAGACAGCTGAACTAGTAACAGCGTTTTAAATAATATGGTGTTGGATTCATTCCCAGTTTCTAATGGTAGTTGGTTATAAGTAATTGGTCCAAGTTCCACAAATCCTCCTTCTGCAGTTAAAAGGTTAATTCTGTCGCATGTAAAGTTTCTTGTGCATTGTGTTATGTTCTTAAGAAGCATGTAGGTTATGTGGAAATAAGTTTCCTGGAAAATGGATGGCAATTGTTCAAAAATAAAAGTCTGACTAGTAAAATGAAAGCAAGACACATGGAGTGTCCTCTTAATGGAAGACAATTGGTTTTAATAATTGCGATGCAATGGTACTGAAATTCACTAAAAAGTGTCATAAAGTGACATATTTTGTTTTATAAAATTTGCAGATGGCTGCTGTTACACAGGTACCCTTGTATTAACG
>NC_056725.1:564017506-564045006 GCF_019279795.1 Protopterus annectens
AAATCTATTTCTTATGTACCAGTTTTATGCGTAAATTTCAGGAAAGATGTGGTAGCATTTAAATATTTAATAAATTCACCCATCTCTTCAGCAGTACCTTTCCATAACAATAAAATGTCATCCAAAAACCTTAACCATGTAATTATATTGTCCATGAAAGGTGAAGGAAACACATTTTTTCTCCCATTCTGATAACATCAAATTTGCGTAAATTGGAGTGAATTTTGCTCCCATAGCTTCTCCTGAAATCTGTGATAATACTCTCCTTCAAAATATAAAAAAATTGTTGTACAGGACTATGCCCATAAGTTCCATAAGTAAATTCCTTTTAGCATTGTGTATACCTTCCACATTCATTAAAGTGTCACCAAAAAGTTCAATACCCTTGTGTGGGATCACTGTGAATAAATTAACGTCAGCAGTAACAAAAATGTAATGCTCATTGATAATCAAATCCCTAAGGGTTTCTAAACAGTGCCAAAAATCTCCGAGAATATGTGCATTTTTACAGTGAAAATTAATAAAGGCTGCCATAGGTTCAGTTTTTGAAAGAGAGGTAGCTACAATTGGCCTGAGGGGGTTATTAATATCTTTGTGGATCCTATTCTAAGAGGTCGAAAGTGCTTGGTGTTTTGTTCAAATAAAAGGTTTGGTTAGTGTACTCATAGTGGTGATGTTTTTATTTTATTATTTTGGTTTCTGTGGTTTTGGCACTCATTGTGTATTGGTTATTTGACTGTGCTAATATGCCTGATGTGGAGAATGAATTATTTTGCCATCCTGGTTTGTTCCATGATGCTACATAAGAGGGTATCATGCAGAATACTGATTATGGTGTTCCTGCATACAAAGAATGCATACCAGAATTAAGAAAATCACTTTAGCAACTGTCCTATTAGTAGTAAACTTACACATGAATGGAATTGGGTGTACTCTATTAAGAAAAGCATATTGTGTCAGTGGACTGGGAGTATGGAAAATATAACGTACTTTTCTTGAGTGAATCAGTAAACAGGGTGGAAGTAAAAATGTCAAGTTATATGGCACACTGAGCACTGCGTGTACCTCCTTAAAGATACTGCACACCCCAGTATAACGTAGCTGATCATGACCACCAGAATCAGCCAGTTTTCAGTTTGTGGTCTGTATTAAAGTGGCTTTATCCATAATGTAGTCCTCCTGTGTGTTTCTTCAGCATATATAACAAAGATGAGCAAACATTATAGCTCTGGACTACCTTTCTAACAGACTTTGAATATTGATAACAAAACCTCTATTTTTCAGTTTCAGCAGAGTGCTTTGCTCTTTCAGGATGTTGCTTACTTTTCAAAATATTTTCCTGTCATTAAAGTGTACTTCACTGTTTTGATATAAATAGACGATCATCTAAATTAAATTAACACAAGCAGTATAAAGGACAATATTCGTGTTATATTCTACATGTTTTTACTCAGATAACACATGCATCTTTGCACTTTACCCTAACAACTAAACGATATTCATTATCTACCAGAAAACAAAAACTGTCCCTCTTCATCTCCAGCATACAAAAATTTTAATCAAGCTTCACAATATTCCATGCATATTTATTCTATAAGAGCACATCACCTACCTAACCATCTGTTGCACACTTTACTTCTCTGACTGCATATGATTACACACTAACATACAACTGAACTAAGCAGGCTGGTTGGTGCACAGAGCAACAGCAGCAGGGAATGGCCTTTAGTGATGAAAGGCACAACAGGAAGGAGAAACAAGCTCAGCAATTACTGAACATACCCCTAGAGGCAGGTGTATGTATGTCTGTAACTTTATGTGAACAATCGGTGGGCTCTTACATAAGTAGGAAACAGCCTATCAAAACTCAGTTCTAAGTGACAAATATCAAAAGAACATTGAGAAGGAGCTGCCTGCATTGAGGCGATTTTATTTCTGAATGCATGTAGCGAAGATTTAAGAGACAGCTGAGCGAAGACAGTTGGAGCAATGAGCAGTGATACAGAGACAAACAGTGGTCATTAACAAGGGAGACAAACTGTGGTCATTAACAAAGGGCAGGAGAGAATTCCTCCATAGCTCATATTAGTGCATAAGAGCACATAAACTTACTAGACATCCTGATCAGCTGGGATGTATGTTATGTCACCAAGGCAAACCATTTTAATGCGCATGCAGTTACGCATGGCCTCACCTGTGGTAGATCCTGGCTAAGAAGCACCAACTATGCTATGGAAAAAAAGCATCTTCATGACCATTAGACAGCCAGTCTCATGTTCTCATTTGTTTTTCTGCACTCTGTGCACATCCTTACCACTTACTAAGATCCTTAAGACACACTGAGCCCCCCCTCCCATTTAACATTTCTTTATCTTATCTGAGCACACAGAGAAGAAATGCAGCAGATGAAAAGTCCATAGGAGTGTGGGAGCAGTCTAAATCATTGCAGATTAAATTACAGTAACACTTCAGCACATGCATGCCAAACTGCAGTACACTGAAGATGTACTGCTCTATTCTTTATGTGGCACAGTATAATCTGTTAAATTGGTTCGGTTCACAAAGGCAGCCTGTTGCCTTTCTAAATTTAAAATGTTGGTGCAGTGTTTCCTCATTCCCCAGAATTACTGCTATATCATTCATTTAACCATCAAAATTCCCAAACCAACACAAAGTCAACTTTTTTTTATCTAGGAGGTCCTACCTGTGAATAATAAACAAATAAATATAACAATAAAATCAACAAGTCTAAATCTAAAAAAAAAGACTAGGGTTGATGTAGTAGTCATATAATAACCATAGCCTGGTGTGTGCATTTAGACTTGAATGTGTCTGTTTATATATGCTTGTATGAATATGCATTTATAGCTGTATGAATTTATGCGTATGTATATGTATGTACTAATATATGTCTGCATGAATGTGTGTGTGTGTGTGTGTGTGTGTGTGTGTGTGTGTGTGTGTGTGTGTGTGTGTGTGTGTGTGTGTGTGTGTCTATATATATATATATATATATGTGTGTGTGTGTGTGTGTGTGTGTGTGTGTGTGTGTGTGTGTGTGTGTGTGTGTGTGTGTGTGTGTGTGTGTGTGTGTGTGTGTGTGTGTGTGTGTGTATATTCGTGTGTGAGTCTGTGTGTATGCAAATATATATGAATATCTGTTTCCCTGAATGTATGTCCATATGCATTTGTATGTATGTTTGCATGTATGCAAGAATGCATGTATTTATATATATATATATATATATATATATATATATATATATATATATATATATAGTTGTGTGCATGTATATATGTATGTTGGTCTGTATGCATGTTTTTATTTCATTTCATTTTGAAAGCTGAGTAGGTCCCGTTAGGCTTGTACCGTGTTTTCAAGGGAGATCATTGGGAGAACCCATAATCAGTAGAAAACTTGTCCAGCACACAGAGGAAAGTCTCCCTACTGTTATTTTGTTATGGGAGCTTTATCATTTACCTGAGTGTCTATCAGCTCAAGTAATCAATACTTTGATTAAAACAAATAATCTGAAGGATGGTTACACAGGCCTGCAGCAGTCCTATTAAACAGAACTGCATTGTTTGAACTGAACTCTGAAACCAGGTGCATAGAATAAGGATAGTCCCTACTGTCTACTTAGCTTGCTTGAGGATGTGTATGTGCCACATGCTGAGAAACTGACTCTGATGTGACACTCAGTGAAGAAGGGACAACTGAAGTATTGCCATGTGCTGCTGCATTGGAGGCAGATGTTACTCCATTTTCAGCTACGCAGTAACATCTGTTCCACTTTAAAAACCATAAGTTTATCAACCATATGCAAAATTCATTAAGTAACTTATTTTTAATATTGCCATTTAATAATCTGAATGTCATTACAAGGTAGAATATACTATCTGTCAGAAACAAAAAAGATGCATTTCAGTCATAGTCTGGCTATACAAGGCTTCACATAGCTGCATCTGACAATTCTCAGAACCAAGTTATTCTGGTAAATGATATGCCCTCTGGTACTGGTGTTTGAGGTAATACAGTCCTTCAAGGGGGAGCAGTGATCAGACTGCATGATAGACACTACCACAAGGAAAAAGGATGACTGAAGGCAGTGATGATTTTAGTACAGAGAAAATAATGTAATTTGGATTAAATGTTACTAGTTGAGATATACTGATGCAATATTTTAGAATGTAAGTTTTGAAGTAAGTATTGTAAAGATTTCCAATTATATGAGTTTTACCTGATACTTTTTCTACTGTTTTCTCTATTGATACTGACCTCAGAATCCCTACTTACCATCTAAATCATATGTCCCATCCTCATGGTTCCCTACAAATGGCAGCCCCCTTGTGTGGACCATTTGTGAGATCTTCCCTTTAAGGAGAGCTGCTATGCATAGAGGTCCACAATATGTAGGTCACAATGAGCTGGGAGCCTGTCACACACTATGAATGAGATATGGCCAGGTAAGGAGCCATCATATTGCATTTCACATGGTTTTAAGCACTGTCGTCCCTGATGTGTTGAATGACATCACCTAGGTGGGGGAGCACTGCTGTAATAAGATATCTGCCCCTAACACATATATGATGATATGTTCTCCTTTGCTTGCCCACCTACCACAACACCCGGTGATATCACCACCAGGACTTGTGAAGCAACCACCCTTCCCCACCTGTTTTGGAACAGCCGAAACAGCAATGGCTCTTCATTCTTTTTCTTCTGTACCAGCTTCCACTGTAACCTAAGGCACTAGTCAAGCTGGGAGTACCTGAGTCAAAATGATAGCTTATGCCTCTACACAAACAGAACTGGATTGCTTTTTAACATGCATTCATTTGTTCACCTTCTATTTTTTTAATGCAGTTAATTTAGAGAGTTGGACCTTGCACTATCAAGTATTCTGATGAGATGTATATCAGATGTTGATAAGTAACATAGTTAACTAATAGCACAACTACATATACAGTAACTAGCAAATTCTGTAGAAGACTTGGCCTAAGTAGTTTGTCATTTTATTGTTCACAAAGGTTGCATGGAAAGTGGTCAAACAATTCAGCAATGTGCTGTGAAAGTGACATCACAATATTTCTTTTGCTTCTTGGCTACATCTTACTGGAAACTTTTACATATTCTAAGGTGCCTGGTAAGTATGTAACAACTATAATTGCAGAACATTTTTTTAAAAGAGTCTGTGTGTCAGTTACAAATGAGTAGTTTGGATATGGCTCTGAAACAGTAACCATTCTAGAGCTTTTAAGATATAACTCTCTCTATCTCTCTCTCTCCCTTTCAGCTTTTCCCAGTTAGGGGTTGCCACAGCGGATCACCTTGTCCACTCATGATTGGCAGTGGAGCCTTTACGGTGTCGAGTTGCTAGCCTGGCGCCCAACCTTCCACAGAAGGCACACGCACACATTCATACCTAGGGCCAATTTAGCATGTCCATACCACTTGCATGTTTTTGAGGATGTGGGAGGAAACTGGAGCACCCGGAGGAAACCCACACGACCACAGGGAGGACATGCAGACTCCACACAGAAGACACCCCAGTCAAAGATCAAACCAGAGAGCCTCTTGCTGTGAGGCAAGAATGCTAATCGCTGCACCACCGCGGCTGTATAACAGTGATGTCCTATATTGTGACTTGTTGTCAACTTGATGCTTTATCAATAATGTCTGTGAGGCTAGTAATTCCAAACAGTAGTATAGGGTTACCATTGTTGTTGTTTGCTTAATCTAATTTGCTGTTTAACCTATATAGATGGGCAGGCAGTCAGCTAATTTGGACAAAGAAAATATTTTGTGGTTGGTAATCTGTTGTCAATGTAAACTCTGAGGTACCTTGAATTTTAGAGCTAGTCAAAAAGAAATTTTCATCTAAGGCACTAATACTTAGCTGAGAACTATTATTTCCTCTAACCTCCGTCACAAAAATCAGTATTTGTGTCTTTTTTCCCACTGAACCAAGCTGTCAACAACAAAATTGTAGGACAGTAAAAAATTGTTGGATTAGGAGTTTTGCTGATGAAATGCCTGGCACAGACCACAAAATAGTGACATTATTTAATTTGTTTTCCATGGTGTAGTGGAGCCTTAGGCTTACCCAGAAAGAAAATCAATGAAAATATTCAGTTTTAGAAGTAAGTTTGTAGTCAAGATACATATGCAAATTATAATTGATAGCAAAGCAATGCATATCATATGCCTATCACAATAACTGCCTACTGTGTTTTTCCATATCACTAATGAAAATTGTAAAATGAAGTTGTCTAAGTACTTGATCCTTATAAACACTTTGAACAACTGAGCAATGTTTTAAGATGCTTTTGAATCATTAGTTTAATGAATCCTGTTTGTTGGATAACTAAAGAACCAGAACTGTTGAAGTGGTCACTGCACTAGTGGCCAGTCTTCGAACACAAGTGGCCAATGCACTGCACTGAAGAGATTAGTAAAATATATATAAAATAAGTGCATGTGTTTCTCAGCCTTATTCCATTTTTTAGAGATTTTTCTGTTAGATTGAGCAGGACAGTGTCAACACTATTGTAAGGACTAAAAATGAAGTTGTGTGTTTGACAGCCAGACATGATTGTCTAGTGGTTTGTGAACCAAATTCTCTGAATTTTGACCAGAGGGTTGAGTAATGCTATAGATCAATAGCTGTTCATGGTATCTAGCCAGTCTCTGTTATGTATAGGAAGAATGCCAGCTGCTTTCCAAAGATTAGGTACATTCAGCCTCCCGTATGGACCAGAGCAATCTCATCTCATTTCCAAAGACAGGGTTGTCTGCCTTTATGAATGGGAGGAATGTCAGTTGTATTCCATCATGGGATATACATGGCTTCTTTATGGATAGATGCAATGCTGGCTGCTTTCCAAACACAGTTTACAATCAGCTTCTATTATAGATAGGAGCAATATTGTCTGCTTTCTAAATATAATGTACACTCCATTCTGCTATACAAAAAATGTCAGCTGCCTTTCTAAATGTAGTGCACACTACATTCCTACATTCTGCTATACAAAAAAATGTCAGCTGCCTTCCAAAGACAGGGTACAGACAGTTTCCCTTATGGATCATCAGCTGATTTCTAAAAGAATGGTACAATACCTTCAGGAATGCGTCTGTTAGTGATTCACAGAAGGGAAATGTGTATTTCAGATGCTGCTTTATTACATATGTGGGTTGGCAGTAATTAGATCCTGTGGAAGAGGATACTGTGAATTTAAATAGCAGGCTTAAAACCATTTGTAATTAACTGTTCTCAGAATGAATGGAGGGGCAGGGGGAATTAATGCTGTCCTCTAGTTTAGTTAGGTTAGAACATGTTTTAGTACACCATTGTTGGAATGGTGGCTAGAGGCTTCTACTGTGCTTTATTTATTGCTTGATTCCATAGATTTGTAGCTACTGAAGGAATGGTTTTATATTAGTTAACTCTGAATGTACTGCAAAACTTGCTGGGTGTGTGACGCCCATGCACTACCCCAGTAATCAAGGAGCCTCAGTCCTCACCACTAGCTCCAGTGAGGGATGTCCACATTGGGAGGATAACAGTATACACACAGTAAAGTACACTGTCCCTTAAGAGCACACAGAGATCACAGTCGGGCTGGTTTCTCCCTTTCTCTCCAGATCCCCAATAAGACTCCACACTGGCACAGCTATAGGGTTCAGATCTCAGCTGAGTGGTCAACTCAAAACCTCCAGCACCCTCTCTGTCCAACCAGTGCTTTTTGCCCCTGCCCAAGTAGCTCACATACACACACACACACACACACACACACACACACACACACACACACACACACACACACACACACATACACACACCCATACTTTGAGATTTCAGTTATAGACACACATACATTCCTGGGGAAGGCTGGCACAAGTTCTCCACCTATGCCCCCTTCTGCCCAGACTATATGGCAGTACGGACTGCCACCAAACACTACTATCAGCTACTGTAAAGGCCCTTACCAAAGGATGTCCAATTCTACTGTGCAATGTTATTATTATCCAATTGGTAAGTGTGACTGAGACTTGAAGGCTATTTAGGAGTGGCTTATACAGTATCATCAAACACATGCAAGTACTGTAAGAGCTTAAATTATTTCTACATAAACAACCACAGTTAAAAGATTTAAAAATATTTAATAATAATTAATAAAAACACAAGTCAATACTCATTGATTCACACAATAGAGAATTCAGAAATCACAGGAAAATACTTTAAAACAATATTGTAGGACAGTCTGACATAAATATAGAAAACAGCTAGACTAATCTGGCTATATTCCTATCTATCTCTAAGAGAAATACTAAGATCTAAGATACTACTTACAGACCAAAGCAAGTGCTGGTGAGCTGATGTGTTCAGGTTCAGATACAAATACAAAATGCTATTCTTACTTTCTGAGATAGCCCTTAAATAGATAATACGCATTACTGCTGAGTCATTTCAGATTACATTATTCTTGTCACTTCTGCTGACATTTTCCAGGCTCATAGAACTCAACATTTTAACATTTCTTTTTGATCTGCGCTTGACAGGAAGCCACAGCAAAAAAAGACACTTTACATGTGAAACCTAGTAATTATCTATGTCTTAAGACAATAGAAAGAATTTCTAGCTGCAGACATTCTGTCTCCAAGCTTGATATCACACGGTTATAAATTCTTTAATTTTCAGCTTTCTTCCAGCAGGGTGCACTGTGGTTACATTTTTGAAGCTTAGCACATAACACAGTTTTCTTACATTTGTGAAACCAGCCTGTGGATCATATTAATATTTACAATGGCATAGAATTATTTACAAAATTCTATCTGGCTGGGCTGGCAGCCCCTCAGTTTTTCACAGGGTATTCCAATGCATTGTATGCATTGGAACACATTTTATGCATGCCTTACTGTGCTTTGTAAATTCATGTACATAAAATGTTGTTTTGTGATACAAATGTCTAATAACAAACTGTCTTCCTATGTGTAACCTTATAACTGCTGCTACAACATATGTAAATTGGTTACATACTTATGTAATTGTATTTTTTCAGTTTTATTGACTCTATGTATAATATTTTTTCTTGGAGCTTTTCTCCTCGGGCCTCTACTAAAAATGGACATATATCCAGTTAGACTAGCTGGTCAACAAATGTAAAATAAATAAATAAATATCAAATGTTAACAATGAACCATTGTTTTTTGTACTTACTGCATTTGAGCCTGCTATGAAGTTGTTAGCATGCATCATAGATTATTGGTATTTTCCTATGTGCATTGCTTCCATTTTTGCCACAATCTTCCAGACATTTCTGGTATGATATAAGGTTTGGAATATTGCTTCAGCCTTACAAGAGAGTGTGAAACCAATGAGTTTAAAGTCCTAAAGCAGGTGTCATAATGGTGCAGCACTGTGGCTTTGTAGTTAAAAGACATCCATAGCATAGTTAATAGTCCTCTTCACAAGTCATTGCACAAAGTCTGCCTCTTCTCTCTGATAGGAACTAGCTCATTTAGTCAGTTTTTAAATAAACACATAAACAAAATACAACAAAAATCACTGTAGAGCATCATAAGCTGCTGTAAGAGTACCAATGCAGAGAACACTCAGCCCAACTAAGGACAAACTGGAATTTATGTTTATTAAAGTGCCTGTATGAGCTGACTTTTGCTGTGAGTTGAGGTTCAGACACTTTAATTTTGTTCCTCGTGAGAAGGAGTAGGGGATGATCAGTGAAACAGTGTAAACAAAAACCAGTATGTGTAATAGTGATGTATTAGTGAGTATGCAGTCAACGAACCTGTTGTATCCTGTGCAATGGCTGAAGGAGAACAAAACAAGTAACATCAGTGTTTATTGGTGTGGGTTAAGTGACCAGACAATGATGTCTCCATATATGTAAGATCAGGTTTTTCAATCATATGAAGCTCATGTAGAATTCTGCTTGTTTTTCCCCATTTGAATATTTACAAGCATATTGCCTGTGTCTTGTGAGGGACTGATATTGTACCACTGACCAAAAATCGCAACCTTTCCAAAGCATTTGTACCAAAACAATGCTCATCAGATTTAATTTGTTTCTACGGCTTGTCAAGGCTCCACTAAAACAGATTATTTCTGTTTATGTATCACTGCGTAAGCATTCAGGTATTTCAATTATTTATTTATTTTTGTTATGTCTGGGATCAGATTTTAGGAAGATAGCAAACTGTGTTGTGTATGTGTGTGTGTGTGTGTGTGTGTGTGTGTGTGTGTGTGTGTGTGTGTGTGTGTGTGTGCATCTACAGCTAAATATATATATATATATATATATATATATATATATATCTTTCTCTCTCTCTCTCTCTCTCTATATATATATATATATATATATATATATATATATATACACATATACACACACACAGACACACATTCACACACACACACACGCACACGCACACACACACACACACACACACACACACACACACACACACACACACACACACACATGCACACACACACAAACACACACACAGTAAACTCTCAGTTAACCGGAACTCAAGCAACCAGAAAAAAAAAAATCAAAGAAATACAGTAGTCAGTTTTTCATGTGTTGCACATTGTTTGCCCCCCCCCCCCCACTGCAGAAACATACCTTACATTTTTAGAGTATTGGAGTTTTAAAAGGAAAATACAATTAAATTCTGTCTCTCCCCAACTGAGAACAAGTCAAACCAAACAAGTCAAATCGCTACAATATCAACACTTGCTCCATACTCAGTCAGTTTTCATCAGATTGCACATTCTCTCTCTGATCTATCTCACACACACACAATTTCTTCAGCTTTCATAAATGCATTTACTCACTCTTTCTCTCTCTGATTTCTCAGACACATACTCTCTTCAGCTTTCATATAGCTCTCCAGTCTCTCACACACAGTCACTTCTGCTTTCATACAAACATTGACTCTCTCTCTGTATTCAATTCATTCCATTCCAATCCCCTGAGCGTGGGGTACAGTATTTGTCAAGTCTATTTTTAATAGCAACTCTCAAGCAACCAGAAACTACACTTATCTGGCATCTACCAATCCCCATGGGTGCTGGTTAACTGAGAGTTTACTGTATATAGCTATAGCTATAGCTATAGATATAGATATATAGATATTTATATAGATAGATATATATAGTTATAGATATATACATATGTAAAACTTTTATATCAAACAGCATGCAAAATACTACTACCTGGATATTCTTAACTTAGGAGTCCTTCTAACATGGTCTTAATTATTCAAAAGCAATAAAACAACAATAAAACAGATTTAAAATAACAGTCACCTTATCTACAGACTGACATGTTGATAACTTACTGGCAATGATTACTTTATTGGTTTAGTCTTTACAAACTGTGATGATCTGTCTCATTGTGTTAGTATGTTACACAATAGTACTAATCTGTCAGTGTGAGTATACAATCTGGCAAACATCCAGAAAGTAATATGACTAACACAAAGTAGAAGTGTGTAACTCACTGGTGAATATATACTGAAACACTACTATTAATCTGCATTGTCATTGAAAACTCCTACCTAATTTTTTTTAACCTGAAACAGTTCCCACAATTCATGTGACATCAGGAGTTGTAATTAAATTTTGATTGCCATTTCCTGGCTAATTATAGTAAATTGAAAGAGACAGCTTGGACTAGGATGAATTGTCACAAGACAGACATAAAACTTGTTGAGTGTTTTATTTAACATTGCAGAGACATAATTATCTGGGGTTAATTATCTCTTTTATTGTACTTTAATCTTTCACTAGATTTAAGTATCTGTTTATTACATCTCCCTTTTTGAAATTGTGTGCACTTGATAATGTGCCACATATTTGAACTGTGTACAGAATGTGCTGTTAAAGTTAATCTGCTAACCATACTCTACTTACAGCAGGCAAAAGGCCAGTAGCTCCCTAGCACTGAGATCCTAACACAAAACAGCACAGATGCAACAGCAACACAGAGTTTATGGTAGTGAGAGACAACATATATTCATGAAGCATTGGCATAGCAAAAGTAAGGTTCACTTCTGCTTTATGTTTAAAAAATACTGCATCACAAAATCTGTCAACAGAGAGTTACAGTTCACAAACAGATAATACAAGACACTGAACATAGCTGTGCATCCCCAAACTGTAACAGTCTGTCCATAAATCATCATTAAATTGCTACAGCAGACTCAAGCCAGTTAAAGGTTCCTTTATTGGGCTATGAAGCTGTTTCAAGTATCATCATTTTAAGTAAAAACAGTTTCCCAGTTGTCTATATGGATAACGTAAAATGTCTATTTTCTATTAGTGCATGGATGACCATGCATATGGCAACAGAACTTAAAGGTTTTATTTGTAAGTAAATATGTCTTGCAACAGGACTAGGTTTTCCTCTGTACAGGAAGAAAATGACCAACTCATCAGCATTAGCTGTGCTTTGTGAAATAATATACTGTTGAAATTGTTTATTTATTTATTTATTTATTTATTTATTCATTCATTCTGACAGAGTGAGTTCATCTTTCTTTCAAAAAAAGACTTGCATGATCTAAAATCTTCCATTTTATCTAACAAAATGTAAAGGTCCCAAGCAAATAATATTCTGTTTTACTGTTGGTAGTAATACTACTGGAGAAATGAAAAGTACAGATGAGTGCAAAGCAATCTCAGAAAAAAAAAATATCTTCCCCCACAGGGTATTCCTCCTTACAGGATGAAAAAATAATACCCGCACCTCTAGGTTGGAGGTCATGGGATAGGTGATAATTTTATCATGAATTTGTATTTGACTGTCCAGGTTATGGATTTGATGATTGGTTGTGGGATAATAACAAGTCATTGAAATTGTTTCAGCAATACATTATTTACTTAACTGAACTTAGTATCATAGCATTTCTCTGAAAAAATCCAACAAAAATTAAAAACTTTGGACTTTATTTTTACAGAGACAGACCCTTGTGCACTCCAGTAGGTGGACTGGACATGCTAAACTGGTCAGAGGTGTGTGTGTGTGTGTGTGTGTGTGTGTGTGTGTGTGTGTGTGTGTGTGTGTGTGTGTGTGTGTGTGTGTGTGTGTGTGTGTGTGTGTGTGTGTGCGTACATAACTGTAGTATGGAAGAACAACTGCAGCAGGATATCTACTCGGTGCTATGAACATTGGCTCTAGATGGGGCTCGCTGTTGATGTGCCAGCCTGAACCCATGTGCAAAGTCGAAAAATGGTGGCTGTGAATAGATGGTACACCTCAGGTGGGGACTGTGATTTATTCACAAACCCACATGTAAATATAACAAAACTGATTTTTGTTTTGAAGTCATATAGCATTAGACTTGCAATATTTAAGTCAGAAGGTATATGAGCCTTATGTGGACATAAGACACAAAGGTTTTATTTTTTATATTCAGTTTTGGCAGAATGTCAGTTCAGAATGTCAGCTTTGCTCAGCAATGTTTTGACAATAAGTATTTCCCCATATTCCTTGTAATATTACTAGTAACATACATCTATAAATACTATGATAATATCTTCAAAGGCTTTTTTGCTGCTCGCCTAATGCTATGCTAGCATGTTTGCCCTGGATGTTGGGCTACTATCACGCAGTATCATAACTAGTCTTTTTCCCTTTGTGATAAACATAAGAGCCAAACATGTTTGCTGGTCAGGTTTAGTAACCCCATTCAAGGTGCCTGTCTGGTAGTTACTGTTGTTTTGTCCCTGTGGCAGACTTTACAGCACTGAAAGGTTCATAGGCTCGTAGTTACACAGTAGTCCTTTGGTCCATCAGGATCTTTAAAAACCTAGACATACATTCCCAGGATGTTTTATTCCTTATATTTTTAGCACAAATAACCAAATGATGAGCAGAACATGTTCATGTTGTCCGTATCCATGAGGAGCAAGGGTGCTAATTAGAAAAGCAAAATACAAAGTGAAACCACAGTCCATGTACAGAAACCCAAGTAAAAGCAAGAAGACTGGATAACACAAAACAATTTATTAAGAACAAAGCTTTCAGGTTAAAAAGCCCTTCATCAGTGTATAGCCAAAATTAAAAACATTTAAGTTATATATAGTCACACACAGCCCATAATTAACCAATTAACAGTCAATTAAATTCAATTAAAACCTTAAAGTAAAATACAACAAATGCAGGCACATTTGTAAATGCTTTAACAGTGGTTTTAGTGAAACACTTTGATTAATATCTGGTAAAACGTCAGCAT
Organism: Protopterus annectens; assembly: GCF_019279795.1. Classification (NCBI taxonomy): domain Eukaryota; kingdom Metazoa; phylum Chordata; order Ceratodontiformes; family Protopteridae; genus Protopterus; species Protopterus annectens. The sequence continues at coordinate 564,031,773 of NC_056725.1, forward strand.
TCATTCTTAGTATTCATTCATATTCTTTAATTTCCAGCTTATTATTCAAATCACCTTTTCTTATGTTAATAGTCACCCTATCAATCACCATAAACATAAAAATATGACCATTACCAAATTCATTAGTATGTTTTGCTAAAGAATTAGTCATAACATTTCTTCTAGTATCAGATCTATGCTCAGTAATGCAATCCCTTAAATATTTGGTCGACTTGCTTACATAGAAGGCTGTACATACTTTACAAGTGGCAATGTAAACAATTTGTGTGGTATTACATGCTGCAAAACAATTAAATCTAAATTCTTTACCACTTAGATGAATAAAATAATTACTCATTTATAATTTCACAAGTACAATTATAACAAGGTATTGTAGAATGTTTGTTTACAGTTTCCTTAATAGTCAAGTTTTTATAAAATAATTTCTGCTTCAGACTAGCTGAATTTCTATAGGAAAAGCTAGGTGTTGAATCTATAATGGAATGTAATTCAGGCAATGATGTTAATATGCACCAATTGTTGTTAATAATATCTCGCATCTGAGACGTATTTCTATTATAAGTCATAACATAGCATATTCTATCTGCATTATTAATAGATCTTCTCATACCATTTCATTCATCATAACCTTCCATATAAAAGTAGGGTTTAGCCATAGATGTCCTTTGTTGCAACATATCAATCTGATCATCAAGTCATTTTGCATTTTAACCCCTTTCTATAAAACTGCTCATTAGCCTGTTGTAAATAAATTGCAGTAGAAGTATTAAGCCTACTTATTCTTAAAAACTGTGGCTTTGTATTCCCATTAAAGATATGTGGGGCAGGCATACTAGTACAATGTAGAAATTTGTTCATGTGTACAGATTTTTTAAAAACAGAAGTCTCAATTTTTGTGCAAATATGTTGAATAGTAACATCTAAAAATTTCATACATGACTCAGAAAAGGTCATTGACAATTTAAGAAAGGAAGTATTATTATTCAAATACTTAATGAAAGAAGTTAAATCATTTTCATTACCCTGCCACAGAAAAAAACATCATCTACCAAACATTTAAAATAAGGAACTGTGTCTGAATAACAATTAGATTCACTATACACACATTCACATTCCCATTTGTTGAATACCAAATTTGTATAAGTGTTAGCTATAGGTATGCCCATCGCTACACCTAATGTTTGGTGATAAATATTATTATTAAAAACAAAATAACTGTTTTCTAATACAAGTGTTAGCAGATCACATACTGTTTCTATGTCTGCCATCCATACAACCCTTTCTCAAAAGAAGTTCCCTTATTGCCTGAATACCATACCCATGAGGAATAACTGTGAATAAAATTGAATGTCCATAACTACCATCAAAAAGTTAGCATGTTGATTCATATTGAACCATTCTCTTAAACTCAACAGAAGATCAGGTGTATCTCTAATGTAACTATGTGCATCATTTAAGTAAGGTGAAAGCTTCTTTTGTAAATATACAGATAGGGGTTCTGTAATCCACCCACAACCAGAGACAACAGGTCTCATAGGTGGGTTGAAATGGTTTTATGGACTTTTGGAAGACCATATAAAATGGGTAACCTGGCAGCAGGTACAGTGAAATAATTAAATAAATTAATGTCAATATCATTCATTGCTTGTAAATCAAATATGGCCATATTAATATGTGAAACACAGTTATTCACATCATTGATATTTACAACTTTAAAAGCACTAGGCTCAGATAAAAATAAATGCACCTTTGAAAAACAATCATTCTTATCCATTAGGACAATTGCACCCCCCTTGTCCACTTCCTTAATAACAATATCATCATTCCTAATCAATCTATTATGTGTTTATAAGTCATCTTACCCAAAGAAACTATTACATTGTTTGGCATACACGATAATACACCTCACATGTTAAAAGTATGCAGATCTCTCCAAATGCATTTCACTGAACACTGAATAAATATGGACATTATTTTAAGGTATTGCCCACTACAAGCAAAAATGGCTGTTTTGAAAGGCATACTCTTATATTTAAGTATACACGAGCAATGTACAAGAACACCAGGTGTTGCATCAAACATGCATCTTCTGGGCAATAAAAGACATGAAACTACAATACCTGCCATTATTGAAGTAATCCTCAGTTGTTTGCCAGAAAATCAAAATCATTATGAAAGACAGAGTAAAAACTATGAGCAAAATAGGAAAGTTCTGCAATATTGGAGATATGGGTACTGACCAACTTTCTGCTTCTGTGAGAAATATAAAATGGCTTCCTTGCAAGATAGCAATCTGCAGCTGTGCAGAGTGAGTCTGGGAAATGTTCACAGTCTTACGGCAGTATTTCACTTAAATCTTCTAATTGTATAATGCTGCTGAAGATAAAACTCACTTTGACCTTTCCAAATCCATGGCTTCAATGTTTTACAGATTATTTGTTGCTCATATACAACACTTCAGTGAAAACACCTAAAGGTCCTTGTCAGCTGACCTGTGTGAAGTCTGGCATTGATTCCCTGAGGGAGAACATATTTTATTTGTTATTAATATCAAAAATTCCCAAGTAATGCTTCTGAGATCCTTCCTAATACTAACCAGCTACTCACCCATCAGATAACACAACCTACTACGTCAACCAGATTATAGGTGAATAAATTCTTAACACCTAGGTTTGTAGAATGAGTCTTTTAATCTTTATTTGCCACATTAAAATAATCAATCAAAATGAATTGCATCTGCTTAAACCTGTTAACAAAACAGCTAGATTAGTCACCCTAGAAACAATAGCAGCTTTTGGAAAAAAAAAACAGTCTTCCAAGGTATGAGCATGTATTATACATCTTTAGACTATGATTTAAAACTAATACTAAATATAAAAGTAATGGCTCCTCTACAGCTCCCTGATGTGCATTTCCACATGCAGCCAGAACCTGAATGGTTATGCCCAGAGCATACATAGATTATAGATCAAATTCCTTGCATTTCTATACAGATGTAACTTGAAAGATGGTTCATAGCAGTGTTAAGGCACATCTTTTGCAGCTGAGATGCATGCAAAGCAGGGCTCTCCAATAGTCATAGCACTTAGCACCCCAGGTCAGAGTCGATATAAGAACCCTGGTTGTCCAGTCCGCAGGTGGTAATGAAACCCCCTCTCCCACACAGGGGAAGTAGATGAGCCAATTTCACTATGTGTACTAATATATAAGACAGCAGCACAGCCACTCATCACATTCATAGCTAACTGTCCACCATTTTGCTGAATGTGAAGATTTTAATTTCAAATAATTGGTATTTTCCTCTTCAATTTTTTTTTTTTGGCAAATCATTGCAGAGTAAACTCACAAAATTAAGAGATAGACTGCAAGAGCATATCTGACATGTGGTGATATGGTCACCCTAGTTGCCTGCAAGGTGGTAATATGGCAATAGCATTTATTTCCATACTGGCATTTCTGCAAGCCCATCTTCTTCTTTCGGCTTTTCCCAGTTAGGGGTCATCACAGCGGATCACCTGTCCACTCATGATTGGCAGTGGAGTTTTACAGTGTCGAGTTGCCAGCCCGGCACCCAACCTTCCACAGAAGGCACACACACACACAGATGTACTCACACCTAGGGCTAATTTTGGGTGTCCAATTAATCCACTGCTACATGCACTGTCAAGACTGAAGTGCTTACTGCATTCTGTGTGTGGTAGAATTATTGTTATAGCTAGCATTTTGTAACAGATATGAACAGTAGAAGATTTATTTTATGCATTCTACTCTTCAAGGCAGAATTGAGGGATGCTAGATCAGGGAGTGGCACTGGGTTATAGCTATGCCAGCTATAACAGTTAATGGCATGCATTTCTGTTTCACGCTGCATATCACTCAGAAAATGTCTGCAAATGCAAATGTTGTTATTCTATCAACTTTCTACATTTGTAGGGGCAATATTTAAAATCTGTCGATGGTTCATGCCTGTGTACCCTCATTATGTTTCGATCTGTTAACATTCTTGCATTACACATCTGTCTGTCAGTATTGTAGGAGGTAAACAGAGGGAGAGGAACCAAATCCCACAGTTCAGGAAGCTGCAAAGTAGTGATACATAGTATTAGAGCCTGTTAAACAAACTGATTTGTATGACAATAGTGCTGATGACATATATATGTTTTAGGACAGGGCAGATGTAGCATGCACCACTCACTCTATGTCTGTGTCTGATGGCAACTGAACCAGCAAAGGGCTGCCTGGTGTGCATGCCTACAGGAGTTTCACACAAATATACTGTACTTCTGTTACTCTTCAAACTCCTGCTGTCCTAAGTAGTCTCTCTCTCTCTCTCTATATATATATATATATATATAATATATGTGTGTGTGTGTGTGTGTGTGTGTGTGTGTGTGTGTATTTTTTTTTTACTTTTTTTGTTGATACTCCCACTCCGGTGGTAACCCCTTCTCTTCCTCCCTTGCCTTCAATGAATTGTCAGTTGTCTTCCACTCATCAGTACGACACCGAAAAATAACATTAAATGAGGTCTATAGATTAATGTTTTATCAAGCAAAAGAATGCATCATTTTATTTTTCTATAAAAAACAAGGTGTATTTCAAATGTTTAAGTACACAATATCTATTCAATTCTATTTCATGTGTTCTTTGTATGGTATGTGCTGTCCCATTTTATTGGGTAAATGTTGCATATCCTCCTCCTGCTTTTTAGCTATGTTCACTAGACATAGGACTATTGTCCAGAAAATGCCACTCAATGTCATTCCATATGAAGACAGAGAGATCATTCTGTGTACTCATCTTTTTTTTTTTTTTTTTTTTGCAGTGTGACTAACTACCCTTGTATCCTGTGTAACCTTTCAAAACAGGAGACATTTCCACATCTGTAACTGAACACAACAAAATACTTGCAAAATTCAGTTGGCATATGGGATAACTTTATTTTGTTAAATCTAATTTCTATCATTCTTCCCTGTTATTTAGCAAGACATCCTTGCCCCTGTGGACTGACTCACTTTTCTTGATCTGTTTTGCTACCGAAGACTTGTTCTGTGTAGTGACAGTCTTTTTCTCACAGGCAACATGTGTTTATATGTCATAAGAGAGTATATGTATACAGGTTCCTTCAATTTTGCAACTGCAATACAGCTAGATTTTCATCCTACAACCACATGACAACATTATTTAACTTATATCAGCTAGAAATCTGCCTGTATCTTACTATTTGCTGCCATATGTGTATGCAAAGTATATGCATAGTCTAGACACCTAGAAGAGAGATGTATTATATGATGGGGATTTGTCAAAAGTCTGTACTGAACTGTTTGACTAAGAAGGTCACATGATGCACTAATCCCATTAGCATAAAAATCACTTAAAGACACACTGCTCATAAATGTATACATGGTCACCTCTTTAGTTTGCATTTCTGGACCTCCTATCCAGATATTTCAACCGTCTCTATTTAGGAGGAATGTGACTATTTTCAGTCCTGATTTACCCCTGCACAGGAAGTTCCTATTTTTGGAGGGATGCCCCTATTTTCAAGTTTGATGTTACCATTCACACAATTTTCTGAATCCCTCCTCATCAAGTATGATTTTGAAGCTGTCTAGTATACAGAAAACCAAATTACATGACCAACACATTAGTGGTAACATTAATTTAAAGAAAGAGCCACATATCTTATAACTCCCCTTTTTCTGAAATAAAAAATTACCTTGTGTAGTAGAAGTTTACAGATCATTAAAGTCTACAGATTATACACTGTCTTTTTTGATAAGATGGTCATATTTTTCCATTATTTTTGTCACTCTCAGTTTTTAAACACGTGTTTCTGAGTAACATCCCACATTCCTACTGGAAGCATGAATAGTTTTGTACTATTTGATATTCAAATTGTATGCTAATTAGATAACCAGATTTTTGGCTGGATGTTCCTATTTCAAAGTTTATTGTTCTCATTTTTAATGTCTGCAGGTTGAGAGATATAAAATGAATGGTACTCCATGACAATTGAAGCAGGCTCACAAAATGGAAGCTTAAAATCTCTTTATTTCACAGAATAAAGTAATTGTTTTTGCGTTTCCATAAACGCTTCATCAGACTTTCAAATCTATTATATAAAACTCCATTTAAATATTGAATCTCATATGAAACAACCAATAAAAACTCTCTATAAAAAATTCCTAATTAAAATTTAAAGTGCCAATGCTTATATATATCTCCCTAGAGTGTTTATTATCTATTTAAACCTATCTAGCAACTATGACTTTTATTGATGGCTTAAAGACATATACATTTATACAAATAAAGCAGTAATCAACATATGGAATCAGTAATTCTGGTCTACAAATCAATGTTTTAAAGCACGGTCCATGAGAAATGGTTTTAAAGAGACCCTCTCATTCAGCCCATGTCCTCTGTCTGCTTGTAATCTAATGATCCATTTTCCTTCTTCTTTCTCAATATAGTTCCCTATATCTCCTAACCTCTCTGTGGGATATATTAACTCTAAGTTTTTGGAAACTCTTTCATCTTATAATGGTTTTAGTTATATGAATGGACCTGACTATATGGTTACGTTGGATGTCGCATCACTTTTTATGAGTATACCCAATGATATTTGTTTAGATTACTTAAGATTATATCTGATGCAGAAGGGGATGAGTAATGATAGAATTATTAAAATCACAATGTTAATGGACCTCATCCTTACAAATAATGTGTTTACATATGATAAGAGATACTTTTTACAGACTACAGGTGTAGCAATGGGTATGCCTTGTGCCAATTCTTATGCAAATTTAGTTTTGGCATATTGGGAACACACCTACATTTTAGAGCATATATTTTTTTCACGCTCCATTAAATATTACAAATGTTTTATGGACGATGTCTTCCTCATTTGGGGATGGGATCTAACAACACTTAATGAATTCATTACCTACATTAATGGAATGACAACTTTCCTTACCTTGACTGGCAAATGGTCTCAGGATGAAATTGAATTTCTAGATGTATTACTTAAGAAGCATAATGGCTTAATTACCACTGAAATGTTCAAGAAACCTTGTAGAAGGAATGCCTTGTTGCATCATAATAGTATGCATCCATTACATATACATAAGTATATTGTTAAGAGCCAGGCACTAAGGACTTCTTGTCTAGTAAGTGAAAATGAGGTGTTTCACAAAGCTATTAGTGATGTAAAAGTAGATTTTGTAGAGAGAGGATACCATACTAGTGATCTAGAAATTATACAAGAAGTAGAACGTGACAGTTCTGGCCATCCTTATATTAAGAGGGGCAATCAGGAAAATAATAGACAAAGGACTATTACTACCTCGAGGGTAAATAGACTAGTTATTCCTTATACTAATAATAACAATAGAGTAACAGAGATAATTAAAAATAATTGGAGGATGCTACTGTTAGATGAACATGTAAAAGAAGTAGTAGGCACAGGTCCGAGATTTAGTTATAAGAATACTAAATCATTAAAACAGATCTTGTGTTATGAGAAAAGTAATAAAAAAGAACTGCAATCCAGTAGAAAAGGGACATTTTCTTGTCGCCGTTGTAACCAATGTGGCTATATAGCTAATACAAATAGTTTCATACATCCTGATACACATCTGAAATATTAGTTCCAACAGTATGCAGACTGTAGGTCAAAGAATGTGGTTTATTTAGCTATATGTCAAAAATGCAACAGTTTCTATGTGGGGAAGACAAATAGGACTCTGAGAGAGAGAATAAGAGAACATGTTTATGCCATTAGTAGAGAGAATGACGGTAATGCAATAGCTAGACATGTTATTAACAATGATACAACACACAATTTTAAGTTTTTAATCATAGAGTTAATATATCCCACAGAGAGGTTAGGAGAGATAAGGAACTATATTGAGAAAGAAGAAGAAAAATGGATCATTAGATTACAAGCAGACAGAGAACATGGGCTGAATGAGAGGGTCTCTTTAAAACCATTTCTCATGGACCATGCTTTAAAACATTGATTTGTAGACCAGAATTACTAATTCCATATGTTGATTACTTCTTTATTTGTATAAATGTATATGTTTTTAAGCCATCAATAAAAGTCATAGTTGCTAGATAGGTCTAAATAGATAATAAACATGCTAGGGAGATATATATAAGCATTGGCACTTTAAATTTTAATTATGAATTTTTATAGAAAGTTTTTATTGGTTGTTTCACATGAGATTCAGTATTTAAATGGAGTTTTATATAATAGATTTAAAAGTCTGATGAAGCGTTTATGGAAATGTGAAAGCGCTTACTTTATTCTGTGAAATAAAGAGATTTTAAGCTTCCATTTTGTGAGTCTGCTTCAATTGTCATGGAGTACCATTCATTCTTTATTTCTGGATTGTCTTCACTTTGTTTGGAGGTACTTTACCCAATTGATGTTCCTTTTTTTACAGGTTGAAAGATATGCTCATATTAAATATGATTTTGGTTGCTATGTCAAAACAATTATAATATTTGGAACTTTGATTTTCTTTGACTGACCAAATTATGATTGTTTTTTCTCAGCATCCATCCTTACCATCCTTACCGTTTCCTCTTTTTCTAAGAAAGTAAGATGTTTTACATGATAACATGGTGAAACTTCAGTTTATGCTGATTCCCCTGCAAAGACTCCATTATAGTGCTTCTACTATCATTTACTAGCAAATGTATTAGGTGTGCAGTTTAAACCTGGGATATCTAATAATCAGCAAGTGAGATTGTAGAAGCCCTAAATATTGTAAATATATATTTTGCTGCACTAGAATGTAAACCTAACTGTCCTACCTATCTGAATATTCACAGTTTTTAACAGGACTCTTCACTATTTGTAGCATTTGTTTTACTTGCCTGTTATTTTGGTACTGTAACAGTATTACAATTTGTAGTTTCATGTAACTATACCATTTCTGAAAAATTGGAATAGTAGGGATAAGTCTACTTATTTTTTTCATCAAATGAAAATTCAGTTTTTCATATTGAGTCACTTTTTCCTTTTGATTTTGATTTCTGAATACATTACAAGCATTGCATTACAGCACCATCTGTTCAGACATGTTAGGCTAATGAGGAATGACATGAGGTATTTTTTTTAAACATGATGCCTGTCATGTGTGACTCAGAGTACTTTATTCAGCATAGCTTTGTGCAGGTGAGTTGGAATGATGATTTTATCATCTTTAAGCAGTAAGTCTTGTATGCAAGGAAGTTCATGGAAATAAACACAAATACTTGAATGAAGTATTAACACCATGTTGCCTAATAGATACTTTTATAATATGATTCTTATGAGTTCACATAACTCAAGAATTGTAGTTCAAAGTCTAGAAAAGAAACAGTATATCAATGTTTAAAATCTTTCCTCATTAAATTGGATTTACATTCTTATAAATATGATCTCCTCCATGTATCAGCTACATGCATTAGCCTAACTTGTTTACTCACTAAAGCACATCACATTTTTTCAAAAAGCAGAATCCCTTTTAAATGTGCTGGAGTTATGAAGAGATTTTCTGAATATACTTTGAAGTATTTTGAGATCTGATGTCACAGTCATTTATTTACCATAGATACAGCCATGGAATTATAGAAAACTTAAAACAATGACCAGCATTTTGTTTTCAATATGTATAATATATTTGACCTTCAGTCAAGTTTTGTAAGATGTTCTTGCAGTAGAACTATGTCATGTTCATATTGTCTAGCAGCTACTTGTAGAATAATAGTTGTATCACATCATATCATTTCAGTGTAGGAGAATCAATACATTCCATTTTGAAAATTTCAAAGTTTCTGTCTTGTTCATTGATCAAAATTAAGCAATGACATGCTCTTGAAGCTTCATGAGAGCTATTATTATTTCAGATTAATTTGGATTGAACTTCAAAAGATATTGCGACATCCTATGGATTACCATAAGAAATAGATTTTATGAGGATTTAGTATATCCTTATTTGTACTGACTTTATCAGAATCAGTTTAATACCACAGAAGATAAAACATCACTCATATACTTAAAAGATGATACAGGATATTGATAGTTAATTATCTCGATCTTAATTTGTCTAGTCTTAATAATATGTACATTATCTTCTTATCTGGTAGAATTAAAGACCGAAAGACCATTAATTATATTGACAACACCTTCCAGACCTTTGGTCATTATAGTTACTGCTCTTTGGAATACATTTGGAGCAGATAAAATTCCAAATGATAATCTTAGAAATTTGTATCTACCCCAAATAGAATCAAAGACCATTAATTAATTAATGTATTTATTTATTGTTTCTATCATAATGTGTGTATCATTCTCTTTCTTTAGCGTTAGTATATATATATATATATATATATATATATATATATATATATATCATTCTTAACAGTTTTGAGTTTTGTTTTGCTCTCATTTTCACTAATAGCTTTTATCTTATAGTTATTTAGTTCCATTAGTCATTCCTATACATTATAAACTTGAAAGCTGTTTTGCTTTAGATGCATCTGCAGCATTTCAAGTGTCTAGTTTGATTCTCTTAGTAGACTACTCCTTAATTGATCATTTTAATTTCATATGCAATGTTTTTGTTAGTGAATAACACAAGTTACCAAAGTCACAACCATGTAGCCTGTGTTTTACATCAGTCACAAAAGAATCAATAGAGTGTTGTACCCCTTGATTTCTATCAATAAATAAATAAATAACTAAATAAATAAATGCTTTGCATCTAGTACAGTCTTCTTTGGTTTACAATAAGCTTCAATCATCTTATCTTTCATGATAGAAACCTTGTATTTCTTCATCTTTAAGAATAAATGAGATATATACATTAAATGCTTCTTCATTTATGACATGAAGAAATGTGTATGCTAAAATTTCTATTGTTTTTCATCTACAACAGCTGTAATTAGTGTGGCTCATATCTTTAAATCTTATGTGTGTTATTCTCTTTGATAAGTGTCCAACGCATTTCCAAGATGTTGGTTGTTGTAGTACAGACAATATGAACCAAGTATCAAAGAACTACATCTGAAGGATTGAAGGTTCAATTGATATGAGAAAAAATATAACTGATTTATGTGAGTAAAATTTGTGATTATATTCTTCATAAATGTAGTTGTTTATTTGTTAAATACATGAAAATGCAAAACATAATTGGAATCAAGACTTATTTTGAAAAACAAGTAAGACAGTTGTTTTTCAAATAAATTGGACTTTACCTCTACTAGCAATGAAAATATGTATGACCTTTCTTCATCCACCCAAAAAAAAAAATTGAAAGTGAAAGAATTGAAGCTGTCCTACAATTACAAATTCTTGTGACAGTGCAACAGTGTAGAAATACTCTCAAGAGCAAAACAGAAGAATAACAATCAACTGCAATTGATCTGGCTTCAGAGAAAATTATAGAATAACAGCTAGTTTGAAGTATTACTGGGACTAGGTTCCTTTATGTCTGACACCATGTTGTATACAAGGGGAAAAAGATAAAATCAAAACAATTGGGAGAAGTGGCATAAGACAATAATGTGTATTTGTGAAAAATCCTTATTAAACTGAATAGCTAATGAGACACCGATCCCACTAGCTTTAATATCCACTTAACAACAAGTAGAAATAACTTTAATTACAAAATGAGCAAGTAACACTGACTAATCAATTTGTTTAGTTCCAGTCCCTCAAATCTTTTTTTATATATGGGAAAATTCCACTGCAGGCCACCTGAACCTAAACATTTGCTCATAGATCCCCACTCCCATACAGACTTCAAAAGCCAGTAAACTGCCACCATCTTGTAAAGTCAATTAGCAGAGAAGACTGTCAATCACAGAAATACACCATAAATAGTAAATCAATGAAAATTAATATTAATCACCAGAAATACACATCCCAAACTTAAAAACATTACTGAATCTGTATATGCAAAATAATAAACAGAAATGTAAATATCACAGAAACCTAATTAAATAGAATAGGCTAAATCACCTTAAGAAAATAATGGGGTCAGTTGTGCATTACTTTTACAAATATCTTTTTTTACTCCTTAGAAGTTGCCACCAAAATGATTATCCCTGTGAACATTTTGAGGCAGCAGCAAGCATATCATTAGATAAAGAATGAGTCTGAAGTGACTCACAACACTCCATTTGTGAGTGCTAATACCTGTACCAAACATATCCCATCGTGCCTTATTGTAGGTATATACTTCTGAATGTCACACATACCACATGACTCTTAGATCAATTTAATCATTTATTTTTTAAGAACGTAATGCTTTTTTGACTTTCTTAATTTGTTTCATGCATGATAATTTAGTATTTATCTATGAAAAGTATGCTATTTTTTTCTTATTTCTGGACACTACTAAATTGTGCCAGAGATGTGCTGTATGCATTACCATGTTCTGCTAATTTAACATATCTTCAGAATGAGATGGCCGTGTGGTTTGTTCTCTTTTTTCTAATCTGTGGGAATCTGAGGTTTGGATTTGCCAAATGTTCTCCATAGCTGCTTGAGGGGAACAGCTCTGCCATTCATTGCAGACAATATAGAAATCTAAGCACTGGATGCTTTTCCACAGTCACTGACATTTGAAGTCCTGGTTTTCATGCTGCATCTTTCTTGTTAGAATGATCTCTTGTTGTGCAACAAGCAATGTCTCCAGGCAAGCAACTTTAAACACCCCTCATGACATTTAATGTGTTCTGGATCTTGAGCACTAAACCATTTTTCCCTTTGCTTCCTCTATGTTTTCTTTATTCCACACTCTCCACTGTATGATACACCAGTCTTAGGAGATCAGTACTGTCATATCCCCACTTCTAATATCATTTCCACATAAAGGTCTGACCGCAGATTGCCTCAAATCAAGTCACTGGAGACATCAATAATGTTGTGTCAAATATGTTTTGTTCTGATAAGGATAGTAGCATCTGAGCTGTTGCTATCTTTGTCATTTCAGTGCCACTGTCCTACCTCCTTCAGTGTTCATGCCTGACGTGTTCTCTCACACATTACACCCATCTCTTTGCTGGAAACCTTATTTTCCTCTTGCCTTCTTCCTGTCTTCACAAATCCTCCTCACCAGACTGTCTTCTGTTATCTTGCATATGTGTCAGAAACACTGTAATCTGTTCATTTTGATCTTCTGTGCAGTTTAAGCTACTTGCAATTTAACCCTTATCTCAAACTGATGTATGATAT
>NC_056725.1:564050006-564095006 GCF_019279795.1 Protopterus annectens
GTAAAAAAAAGAAAGTAGGATAGGAAAGAAAAATAGGTGGGATGAATGACCAGAGGAAATATAGGATGCTGGAAAATAGACACATTTTGATTAAACTGTTGATGAAATATTCTGAGCAGGGGCGTGGCCAAGATGCCAGTCTGATAAAATCAGAAATCCATAGCTCTGCTTAGATTTTAATATCCTGACAGGAAATATACTTTAATTTTTAGAAAAATCTAACTAAAAGTATACTAAAAGATAGATTAACATAGACTCTTTATTATTTTCTAAAAATTAATACATAGTCCAGAGAATTTTTTTAATTATTCCTTTCAAGAAGTTTTCTACTGGAGATCTCAACATGGGCAACTCGAAGAACCCACACCAGGAAAGTGCAGTATAGAAAGAACTACATCTTATAATAACAAACATCCAAGAGCTGTCACTAAAAATGGACACATTTTCAAACAAAATGGATATTATCAAACAAGAAGGCAGTAAACAACTGGAACTTCTAAATGGAATAGTAAAAAAACAATATGAACAGATTCTTGGCTTAGAGGAAACAGTAACTGACATGGATACTAGAGTGACAGAAATTGAACGCTGACAATGTTAATGGTAATTTTAACAATGAGGAATGTTCTTTTAACATTTCCACATGGTTAAATCAGTACAATTCATTCAATAACTATCAATGTTTAGCGACTGAATGTGTTAATAAGTGAACTGTTGGAGTCTGAACAGGATATATCTTACTGTAATAGAATTAAACAGTTAAACAATTTGAGTATGAAGTATAAAATGCTTGGAATTGAAAACAACTATGAAAGAATGTATTAATAGAGGCATTGTCCCAAAGGGACTTAGAATTTTTAAGTATCCCAACAACGTTATTGAAGGCTCAGTTTTTCATGAAGAGCTTCTTAGTATTTTTGACCTCAGTGGGTATGATGTCATGAAAGCCATTATTAAGGAAAATGAGAGGCAAATGTCTAGGTTGGAGGTTAATATTGGAATAATTAACCAACAGGTTACAAGTGATTTAATGTATAATATAGGGGAGGGTAAAAGGAAATATGAGGAGATTAAGAAACATGTGGAGGAAAAATGTAAGCTGGTGTATAAAAGAAAATGTTGTAAGTTAGATAGGGATATAGGGGAGCACAAACGTAAGAAAGCCTATCCACCACGTAAAAAAATATTATTTCCCATATGGACAAGGGAAAAGTTACAGAGATCAACATGGAGGAGGACGTTTAGTTGAAACATATTCCCATGTTGCATGGGGAGACGAACTAGACCCAAGACATCACCAAAGAGATGGGGGTAATATGGAAAGTTTTGTTGACCCTTTAGAATTCCCAAAGTTGATGAGGTCTGAGAGATTGAGTCCAAAATCTCCCATGCATTACTATCAGAGGGGACCCCCAAACAGAAGGAGGTAAGAATGGACTTAGACATTGGAGATCAGAGTTTACAAGAGAATAATATTTCTGTAGCAGGTGCATGTCATACCCTAGGAAATTTTAATATTTTCAATTATAGCTCTTTAGAGATACAGGTAGAACATTTTCAGTTATTCTCTAAAGGGTTTAAATGTATTCCTAGTAGTAAGGGTAGGATAGTGGATACTTTAATAAATTTGAAAGCATTCCTGAGAAAGAAGAACTTGGAAATTTTATACCAAGGACATCAAGGACATAAGGATAAGAGCTTAAGTAAGGAGGTAAGGAAAACTAGTACTTACAACCCCCCCCCTGCACCCGCAATTAAGAAATTTTGAATCTCAGTTGGAGAAGGATCTTAGAGTTTGAACCAAAGGTGGGGTATGACGTTGTATCTTACGTATGAGGAAAGTACATTGTTAGAAGAACTTAAGGACAACACATATATAAGGGTCATGCAGCCTGATAAAGGGGTTGGAGTAGTTATTATGGACAGTATCCTATACTCCAGCAAAATGTTAGACATGTTGAAGGACACCTCTAGATATGTTGGGGTAACAAACAATGAAATAAACATTGCCTATAGTAAAATAGACTTTGTATTGAAAGAGATGGTACAAGACCAACCTATTAGTTTGGACACTTTTAATTACTTGAAGATGGAGCGACCTCATGTACCTTCCATCTTCGGAATACCCAAGGTCCATAAAAATGTAGAAGACCCACCACTGAGACCTATAGTGGCTGCTAGAGGGGCCAAAACGCACCCTTTAGCCAAATTTCTGGACTTGAAATTAAAGAATATTTGGACTACGGCAGGGGGTATTTTGAAGGATTCTTTGGACTTCCTGAGAAGTATTAAGAAAGAAATATATAGGGACAACATCATATTTGTTACTCTAAACATACAGGATTATTTTAATGCGATTCCCCACCAGATTGGAATGAGGTGGTTTGAAGAGGCATTACATGTACATGAGAATCTTAAGCAAGACGAGTTTCTGGTGTACCTGGAGTTAATGGAGTTAGTTTTAAAGTACAATTTCCAGTTTTTTGAAGGGGAGTTCTATAAACAAACACAGGGGGTGGCTATGGGTGCTTGTTGTGCCCCCACATATGCTAACATAGTCCTTATAATATGGGAAGAAAAATTTGTATTTACCTCTAAATATGCCCAGTATTGGAATTTCTATAAACGTTATCTAGACGACATTTGCATTTTTTGGACAGGAACCGAGGCTTTATTGATGGAATTTATAGAGTATCTTAATCTAACTACTTAGTTTTTGAAATTTACCCATCATATTAGTTATGGGGTTATGAATTTTTTGGATATTATTCTACAGAATGTCCCTGACAAGCAATACTTTAAGTCTATGGTTTATAGGAAAAGGATATTCTCAAATTCATATTTACACTTTTCAAGCTCCCATCCCTATACACAAAAAAATAAGTATTTTAAAGGGCCAGTTTATACATAGTTCTAGGATGACTTCTAGTGATGTAGATTTTGAAACAGAGATTAACAAATTGAGGGCCATGTTTATGAAAAGACAATACCCTGTTGATCTAATGGAGCAAATAGTGGCTGAAGTAAGGTTGGGTAGAAAGGACAGGTTTGGACCAATTTTGGGTATGAACCTGAAAGTTATTGAGAATGGGAGTAATAATGCTATTGTTTTAACAAAGTTAGATAACATAGAACATCAAGTTAGAAATAACAGGAAGGAAGTGGACAACCACCCTGCAGGGAATTTTGTCCTACAATATTGTATTGACACTCCAACTATAAGGGGCATAATCACCGAACATTGGGGAAAATTTAGTGGCTATTCTGATTTGGATGTACTATTTAAGGTCCCTTTGAAATTTAGTTAGAAGGAAGGGAACTTATAAGTGTGGGTCTTGCCCACAATGTCCCTACATTATTAATCAGGGCAAGGCATATATTACAGGGAGAGGGAAGATTATTGAAGCAGAAACCTTTGCCAACTGCAATAGTGAGGGGGTCATTTACCTCGCCTTATGTAAAAGATGTGGGGCATTTTATGTGGGCAAGACCACATGTAAATTAAAGAGGAGAGTGTATGAACACATGAATGCTGTAAGGACACATGATAGTAACAATGCATTGCATAAGCACACATTGGATTGTAAAAATTCCAAGTGGACATTTTTTTTGTTTTGGAAAAGATAGATCCTGACCCTAGGGGTGGTGCATGGGAGACAAGGATAGATGTGATGGAGCTTTTTTGGCAGTTGGTGTTAGAGGCTAACAAGCATCCAGAAATTAATGAACATCTGTCTATAGTACCCATTTTAAAGATGAGAACTGCTAAACTATAAAACAAAGAAAAAATAGAAAATAAATAAAAAATACAAGTCAAAGTTCAGATTATTGGGTGGCGTAGTTGGGATGCCTATATTTTATATTTTATATTTATATTTATACATATCTTTATATAAGTAGTTTATTATTAAGGACAATCTTTATATTTTGAAATATGTGTATAGTATTTACATATACATATACATTTCCTACATTTTCATTGGTTTTACAAACAGAGATTGAATTTAGCTATTATATGTTTTAACACATTTTATTTACTGTTAGTATGAGGTTTTCAAATACACATTATTTTAAAGAATATATGACTTTAAGGAACTGATTTTAATTGGTTGATTAAATAATTGAATTTATTATGTATTGTATAAAAAGGAAGTCATAGCTTGGTAAATCTGTTTTGCATCTGAGGAAGTACAACTAAGAAAAAAACGCTATTGTGGATTAATTGAATTAATGCAATAAAGCTGTTGGTTCCACATTTCGCTGTGCTTGAATTCTTCAACCTCCCAGAGTGCCAGGACAGTGTTGGTTATTGTTTACTTGTTTTATCTAGGCACTCTTTTCTCTGTTTCGTTTTTTTTTTTTTTTTTTTGGTAAAAATGGACAAATGTTCAAACAAAATGGATATTATCAAACAAGAATGCAGTAAACAACTGGAACTTCTAAATGGAATAGTAAAAAAACAATCTGAACAGATTCTTGGCTTAGAGGAAACAGTAACTGACATGGATACTAGAGTGACAGAAAATGAACATCACAATGAATTTCTGCTGAAACAAAACACCAGGCTGATTGAGAAACTGGAAGACATTGAAAGTAGATCAAGGAGGAATAACTTAAGATTATATGAAATTCCACAGAAAGAAGAGGGTGCTAACATGATTCACTTCCTCAATAAGTGGTTCTCATCAGCACTAAACATGCCTGAATCACTGTCTTTTGGAACTGAGAGGGGTCATTGGTCCCTGGCAAATCCACCTTCATCTCTGAGTTAATCTAACCCCAGATCTATAATAGTTAGATTTCTTTCCTCACAAGGCAAGGACTTAGTGCTGAAATCAGCTTGGACTAATTCCCCTATCAAGATGAGTGAAAAAATTATTCATTTTGACAATGACTATACCTCTACAGTCATATCCAGAAGAAAGGAGCATATTCCTCTAATTAAGTCCTTGAAAAAAGCCAATATTAAAGCTCAAATTCTTTTTCCTGCAAGAATAAAAATCACCTTGCCAGAAGGAGTGAAGATCTTTGATTCCCTACAAGAAGCAGTAAAATTCATCCATAAGAAGAAAATACTGTCGGACAAAAAATAAAAGGAATGGTCATCTCAGAGTTTGAAGAGACAGGCAACAAAAAATGGAAGGTCTGTAAAGAAAGGAGCAAACAAAACTAAAAAACTAAAGGACAAATGAATAAATTCATTCTAATTTTAAATGCTTTGTTTTATGAATCATAATATATTTGATTCTGGAAAATCTCTATACTGTAAGGTAATGTGAATCATTTTTATTATTAACTTTCTCTTTTCCTTTCTATATCAGTTTCTTCTAATTACATATAGTGCTACATATTTAAATAACATTCTCTCTCTTTCTCTCTTCTTTCTTCCTATTCCCTTTTGTTACTCTCTGATTATGTAGCCCAAGCAGGTATGACCCTGACCTTGAGCAGTATCCTACCTTCACCAAGAATGATGCCACAATACAGAGATAAGATGATCAGCTTTAACAATTGGCTTAAACTCTGGTGTCATTCAAAGGGGATCCAATGTCTGTCTGCCTGGGATGACATGCTGGACAAGCCACGCTGCTTCGCAAGGGATGGCTTGCACTTGTCACCCCTGGGATTCCGGATTTTGGCAAAGGCTCTTGCCACCCCCATAGTGCCTTTTTTAGGCAAGGCTCAAATTCTAAACCTACCACCCTAGAACAAAACAAAGAAAAAAACTAAGGGTAATGCTGCTCAATGCCAGAAGTCTCAACCTCAAGATGCACGCACTCGAGGCCCTTCTCAGTATGGAGAACATCGATGTCTGTGCTGTGACAGAAACCTGGTTCAAGGCTCCTGAGAGCACCCCAGCACTATCAGGTTTTACCTCATATCATGCGTTCCGGCCCCAAAACCCGGACAATACCAAGAAAGGAGGAGGGGTATCCATATTCATCAAGGACACCCACACCTCAAGATTGGTGGCATCGCACGATGCATCGGAAACCATCCAGGTGCAATTAACCATAGGCAAGATTGCTCTGCAATTTGTAGCATGTTACAGGCCACCCTCGCAAACTCAGGAACCTCATATGGCCTTCCTGAAAACACTGGAGGGATAAATGTATCTCCAAACACCATCATACTAGGTGACTTCAACTACCCTAATATAGACTGGGAACACTACTCAAGCCCAAACACTCTAGCCCAAAAGTTCCTGGAATTCATAAACTCAAATGCCATGGAACAACTAGTCACCATCCCCACAAGAGGAGAAAACATACTTGATCTCATCATCACGAACATGGGAGCACAATGTTCAACGCCGGAAGTATACCCCTCACTGGTGAGATCTGATCACAAACTAATCTCGCTGGAGGTCCTCATCCCGCCCCCACCCGAAATGAAAAAGACCACAGTAAAGAACTTCTCGAAAGCCGACTTCACACTTTTAAAGACTAGTGTGGTCTCCTTTAAGGCCCCTGAGCCGGCGGTTAACATTACTCAAACCACTGAATCACTTACAAATGCCTTCTACCAGCACCTGCAGGGCTGCATGGATCAGGCAATCCCAAGCAAAACAAAGACTCTTTGTACCAAAGGCAAGTGCCCAGTCTGGTGGACCCCAGCCATAAACAAACTCTACATCAAAAGGAGAAAGCTACTACAAGATAGAGCAAAATCCTTAAAAGGTAAGACACCGCTGATCACTATAAGTAAAAAGCTAAGAGCTCTCATAAAATCATCCAAAGCTAATTTTGAGAAAAAAATAGCTAAGGACTCTAAAGACAACCATAAGGCATTCTTTAGCTATGTCAGAAACCTAGGAGGAAACTCCCAGATATGCTCAGAATTAGTTCAAAATGATGTGAAGATTACTGATCCTACAGACATTGCCAACATACTGGCTGACAGGTTCAGTGCAAACTCCCAAAGGAGAGATATCTATGCCAAATGATTGTAGCCCCAAACATCTCTAACGCCCAGGTGAGAACTGCTCTCTCCAAGGCAAAGAACACAGCATCCATGGGACCTGATGGTGTCCCCGGCTGTGTGCTCCATGAACTCAACGAGGAATTAAACCCACAGTTAGGACAGCTGTTTAATCTTAGTCTCACCTCCGGATACGTACCCAGGGAGTGGCGCACAGCGACTGTGGTCCCACTCCACAAAGGCGGTGCCTCCACCGACCCTGGAAATTACCGTCCCATTAGCTTGACAAGCCTTATCTGCAAAGCCATGGAGAGGATCATAATGGATCTCATAAATAAAGACATAGGGAACTTGCAGACTTTGGATCCAACCCAGTTTGGCTTTGTCAAAGGCAGATCATGCCTTTTAAACTTGGTTGACTTTTTCGAAACAGTCACCAAGGCCATTGACGAGGGAAAGGCAGTCCATACAGCCTACCTAGACCTGGCGAAGGCTTTTGATACAATACCTCACTCGGGTATTATTGAAAAACTCATCAACTTAAATGTAAACCCATACATTACAAGATGGGTTGCAAACTGGCTGAGTGACAGAACCCACAGGGTCAGAGTTGCTGGCGCCATGTCAGACTCAAAGCCTGTCACAAGTGGTGTCCCACAGGGCTCAGTCCTGGGCCCACTCTTGTTTGGCATCTACTTTTCTGAAGTACAAGCAAACACAGGAGGGTTATGGCTGACAAAGTTTGCAGATGACTGCAAACTGGGCGCCATAGTTGAAAACACATCCAACACAGATATCCTTCAGAAGGGTCTCACAGAAATGGATAACTGGTGCCAGAGCCATGGCCTAAAGTTAAATGCCAAGAAATGCATAGTCATACCCTTCGGGAAAAATAAGGTTACCCCTAGCTACCATATAGGTGGCAATCCCCTGAACACAGAAGAAGTTATTAGGGACCTGGGAACCCAGGTTGACAGTAGCCTTTCATTCGACACTCATATTGGAAATTAGTTAGGAAGACCTTCTACATTGCCCACCTTATCATGAAGGGATTCACATCTAGATCAAGGGAAGTCATAGTCTCCCTATACTCATCACTCATCAGACCAATGATCGAGTACAATGCCCCATTCGGAATGTATCTGACCCGACACTTGCAGCAGCTGGAGAGGCCACAAAAGTTCCTCACCAAAAGGATAAAGGGTCTCAAAAATCTGTCTTATGCTGCCCGACTGAAAGAAATCCAGTTATATTCAGTTGCTTACCGCTTGCTCAGAGGTGACCTATGCCTGACATACAAGGCCATGTCAAACCCAGATTTGATGAACATGCTTCATCTCAAAAATCTAGATCCCTCAGAGCCACAAGGGCGGAGACTTAAACCTCGACACGGTTATTAATAGGACGTGCTGGAGGGATAGATTCATCACCCAAAGACTCCCTATGCTGTGGAACAAAATCCCGGTTTATGTGAGGCAGAGCACCTCGCTGGCCTTGTTCAAGAGGAATCTTGACCAATGGATGGGAGATCGCAGATACACCCCAGGGGTTACCTCAGTGTCACTGCTCGACAGAGGCACAGCAAAATAATGGGCATAGTTTCTCCAAACTAAAGGGGTGGCATAAGCCACAAAACTATGGGCTAGGCTTATAAATGCCCTCGGGCAGATAGCCTAGTATGAACCTATGAACCTATGAACCTACTAATGTTCCTTTTCTTTCTTTTCCCCACTATAAGTACTTTACATACTTTTCTCTTTTAAATAACTACAAATGCTATATGTCTTCTAATTCTTCAGTAATAGTATAATTTGACTTAATACCAAAGTGCATTTTTTTTCTAGTGGGTCAGTGGTGGGGTAGAAATATGTTTCTGATTAGTGTTTCTCACTAGATGTTTTAGACTCTTTGTTTAGACACATATAAACATTAATACAGTACATCAGTGGTGTTTTCTAGATGGCTAAATATAAGTTTTTTACACACACACACACAAACCCACACACACACACACACATATATATATATATATATATATATATATATATATATATATATATATATATATATAAATAAATGTTATAAAATGATTTCTGATTTGAGGCAGATGTTGTTACTTCTAAATAGCTGTTTTTATATGAAAGGGTTAATTTTTTCATCATGTTGATGTTTTGTGAGGAAATCGGTGGTCTGTTTGACTGTTCTCATTGTGGCGATTCATGACATGCACTGACAAGGCAGCTTGAGTGTTTTTTTTTTTTTTTTTGCTTTCTGTAAACACTATAAGCTTCCAGATTTGATTTCCTGACAAAAAATGCTTTTCTCCTCACTAGAGATAACCTCTGCTGTGCATGAGCCTATTTAGATACTTTTTAACAAGTTTATGAAGCTGCAGCTTGAGGAAACAGTGATGACATCACTTGACCTTTTGAACTTGTTAAATGGCCTTATTTATAATTCTTTTCTCTTGAAATTCTGTTATCCTTCACTTAGATACTTTAAATGATTAATTAGCTCTGATAAAAGTGTTTAACTCCTTTGAAAATACCTATGTTCTTCTATAGATGCATACATTCTGCAGATCCAATGCCACTTTCAGTAACTAAATGACATCAAATGAACTAGGAGCTGCATTAGAAAGCTCATTATGCGTATTAACATCGGACTTATGTTACATAACTAAACCTTTAGTAACTAAACAAAGGGTTGTGAGCCTTGTTTTGTAATAAGTGTTTATATATATATATATATATATATATATATATATATATATATATATATATATATATACATATATATATATGTTCAACAAATCCTTACATGAAAAATGTTAGATAGATGACTGACAAAATGGTTAAAACATCTGATGTTTCTTGAAAAGTCTCGGAAATATTGAAATCTTCTTAACCTTCAGCTTCTAATGTTTATACATACTTTGATCTGATGTGTATTTCTGACATACCTACTTATCAGAGGTGCTATTATTATATGTGACATATTCATATAGCTTCAGTTATATTGGACACACTCATTTTAATGTATATTTCATGGACCCAGATTTCATTAGTTGCTTTCATAATGCTTTTTTTTTGTTTTTATACTATATTCTAAGCAGAGATGGATAATGTGTGTCTTTTGGTGTTGGAGAGGTGGTGGATGGATGGTTTAGTTAAGTTTTTAACTAAACCAGAAACTTTATGTTTCATGTAAGTGTTTGTAAATAGTTTTGGGTTTTTGAAAGTAGTGCTTAATACACGTTATACATCCATGATAAGTAAGTTTTCAGAAGAAGTCAACAGAGAAGAAAGGTCTTTCAGTAAGTAACAACATACATAATATAGACAATAGCTTATAAATGTTTATCATTAAATATTAATGGTTTGAACAATAATGTCAAAAGAGCTCGTTTGCTTAAATATGTTAAAATACATAAAGCTCAGATCATCTTTTTACAGGAAACCCATCTATTAAAAAAAGACCTACAAAAATACTCATTTAATGGCTATACCATTCTGGGTTATTCGTGTTTTAAGATGAAGAGAAGGGGCACTCTTATTCTATGGAAAAATACTTATACTATGCCAAGAATTATAGATACAATTTCAGATAAAGATGGGATGCTAAGCATGGTTATTTTGGAAATTAATAGGAAGCATCATACTTTCATTAATACATACTTGATACCCGGACTGAGTACTAAATATGTTGACAAATATCTGGACCCGATTACTTTAAATGCAAAAGGGGAAATTATAGCAACAGGTGATTTTAACTGCCTATTATCAGGCAATGATACTTCTAAAAATGCTAAAATAAAACTAACATTTCAATGCCAAGAAGTTAAATGACTTTACTAACCAGATGAACCTTAAAGATATACATGGTTTAAGAGAACATTATTCCTTATTCTATACTCATTATTCATATTGGTTTGGTACACAAACAAACATTGATAAGGTCTTTGTACCAAATAATATATACTCAAAAATAAGTGACATATTTATAATGACGTGTCCACTTTCAGACCATAATGCTATAAACTTTACATTAACTATGCATACAGATGATTCATGATTACATAACTAAGTTAAAAGACTTTAGGGATTGGATAATGAAAGAAATGGACATGTTTATGGAAACAAATGATAATGGTGAAGTGACTGATACAATACTATGGGACACCTTTAAAGTTTATATATATGGTAGAATAAAATCTTGGTACCTTAAAAAAAGAACAGAGTGGGACAAAGAACTTTTAGACTTACAAAAAACATAGACAAGATAAAATGGATGCAAAATCAAATAACAAAGTAGTACATAATGAAATTACTAAGTTAAATCAAAAATACGTAGAGGTTCTGAATAATAAGATAGCCATAAATCTGGTAAAATTGAAATTACAGTCCTATGCTGTAAATCCTAAATATCTACCTAAAATAGCAGTAAGATCCAAAAAAAAAAAAAAATCAAAATCTTATTAATGAGATTAAATATAAAAGTGATGGTTCAGTCAAGAGTACATCTAACTTAATGGACATATTAGACGTGTTCAAAATCTATTATAAAGATATAAACAATAACACAATACTTTTGGTGACAGATAATGTAATAAATACTTTTATTCAAGAAAATATAACTACTAAGGTGTCAATGCAACAAAATAGCATATTAAATAAACCACACTAACAGAAGTGAAAGAGAAAATAAAATTTTTAAAAGATAATAAAGCTCCAGGACTGGATGGAATAATTCCTGAACTATATAAGATTTTTCCGGAATATATAATAAAGAAAATGATGAGTCCCTTTACTTTGGTTAAGCAAAAATGTATAACAACCCCATCATTGAAATATTCAATTATCTCCCCCATTTTAAAACAAGGTAAGGACCCTAAATCTTGTGATTCATATAGTCCAATTTCATTACTAAACACTGATAATAAAATGTTCATGACAATATTAGCTAATAGGATAAAGAAAATATCACCTAATCTAATACATAATGATCAGACAGTGTTCATTATTCATATAAAAGTGCAGGATAACATTATTAAATTACTATCATTAATAGATATAGCATGCAAATACAAAAAACAACTATTATCAGCCTAGACATAAACAAGGCTGTTGCTTCTATTAGTTTGTTTTATCTACAAAGAATTCTGATTGGTTTTGAATTCTCCTCAGATTTTATCAACTTATTAATGAAAATTTATAGTGGGCTACAAGCTTATGTGAAAATCGGATCATGTCTATCCTCACCACTAGAAATCTTCAAGGGAACTAGCCAAGTCACCATTATTGTTTGCTCTTTCAATGGGACTTTTGTTACATATATCAGAAAGAAGCAAAACATAAAAGGCTTTCAAGCTAATAAGGACTATCATCCTAAGATACAGTTATTTGCTGATGATATGCTGTTAATGTTGGGTGATATTGATGGTTCTTTCCATGATGTTATAAATACCTTAAGTAAGTCTGAAAGAATTTCAGGACTTAACTTTAATCATAATAAATCCAAAACATTACTAATTAACAAAAAGATCAACGAAAACCTAAGAGAGAATAGCCTGTTTACTTGGGAGAATGATGCATTAGAAAATGTGGGTGTCAGTATAAAGAGTACATGAAAAGAGTCTGTTAAACTAAAGTGCAATAATTTAATAACCACCATTAGTGAACTAATCAAAAGATGGAATAAAATGTTCTTCACAATGGAGGATAGGCTCTCTTTAATTAAAATGATAATTTTACCTAAAATTTTATTTTATATGCATTCATTGATACTACCCCCAAAAAAGCTTATTAAAAAAATTAGATTCCATGCTACTTAAATTTTGATGGTTCCCCTTAAAACCTAAGATTGCATATAAATGGTATATTAAAGCTTGGAACAGTAATTGGATAGCATTCCCTAGCTTAGATCTTTATTCTAAATCAGTTATAATTAATGTAATAGTACATTGAATTTCACCTACTTATATATCTGGGTGGTAAATAAAACATGAGATTCATATAACTGATGTCAGAACTATAGAAAATAAATTTAAGGAACAATACGGAATAAGTAGAGTTCATTGGCTTTTACGTGAATTTTGTTTATTTAATAAGAAGTTTGATAATTTTTCTTATGGCATTAATCAAATATTTAATAGCTTTAAAATATATAATTGATTGTAATTACAACATAAAACAATTCATATTTCTTATATTCCCTATAGCAGACTCCCCTGATTGCCTAGATTCTTTCACCATCAATCTGATGCAAAAATTAAAGGAAAATAACTTGATATTCTGGCATCAGTTTATTGAAAATAAGAGTATTAAACCACTAAACTCTCGTCTATTTAGTTTTGATAATAGTCAAGACAGTTGGCTGTTTATACACTCATTATGGCAGTTTATAAAAACAAAATGAAAGTATTACTCAACCTAGAGACTGAATGTATACCTACTTTGATCCAGCTTTTTATTAGGTGTCTTGAAAAGACAGATGATCAAAAATTAAGTATCTCACCTATCTATAAGATACCAAGAGAAGACACTCTAAAGTTTGGCTCAGATTTTTGGAATTACTATGTAAAGATTAATGGAGAACAAATATCTGATGAATCCTAAAAACTGTTATTGAAATCTACGTATGGTACCTCTTCTTCATTATATTGGGGATTGTATACATGGAAATGTATGAATAGGAGTTTCTATACTCCACATAAAATAAATCTTATACACAAAAACACTGAAAGTAAAAGTAAAGATTCTGAGAAATTGCAAAGAAGGTCTAGGTTAGATTGGAAAGAGGTGAAATTATTTTGGTTTAAGAGGAGGAGAGAGCAATACAGAAACTGAAACAGATAATTTCCTACTTTAAGAATGGGTGAGGAGGAAGAAAAGTGAGAGAAGAAGAGTGTATGGGGATATTATTATGAGTCAATATAAAACAACATGACAAAAAAGAGAAACAGATGGAAGAAAAGGTAAAAAAAAATTAGCCAAGATGATGAAGGGAGGAAGAAAGCAATAAAGATGCCTAAAGATTTAAAGGGATCATTGTGGTTAAATAATTGACAAATATGGATATTGAATAGATGGTTTAATATACCAGCAAGGAAGATAAAATTAAACATGATAACTGTTGGAGATATGGCAGGAAATGTACATAATTGATTCATGTGATGCAAGTCCTCTCAGCCCTCTCAAAAACTAAGACACCTCATCCATGGGCCCTGATAACATGCCAGTTGCCTGATTGTACATAATAAATATGGCGTATCTGATTCACAGCTTAACCTCTTTAATATTAGCCTCCACAAAAATTGCAATTCCAAAATCTGGAATATAGGCACTGTAATGCCACTACAGAAGGGTAGCCCAAACCCTCACCCTGATAATGCTAGACCAGTTAGCCTCACTTTGTTCATGTAAAGCTATGCAATGTATTGTCTTAGTTCTAATTAATCTGGGCACTAAACAAACATCTTAGCCCTGTACCTTTATCAATTTGGATTTGACAAAGGCAAGTCCTGCTCTTTAACTTCTTTACTTTCTTCAAAACAGTCACTGAAGCAGTAGACAACAGGTATGCAGTGCATTCAGCATATCTAGACTTGGCCAAAGCCTTTGATACTATTCTCTATGCAGGCATTATTTATAGACTTGTATGTCTGACTGTAAATACATATGTTGTGTTGTGGATACCTAAATAGTTTTCTGACAGGCTGGTTACAGTTGCAGGTTTTATATCTGAAAGTAAACTTTTACCAGTGGTATATCACAGGGCAAAAAGCTGGGTTTCTTCTTGTTTGGCATTTATTTCTCAGACCTTTAATCTAGTCATACCTCTCAACCATACCGAATTCCTCAGTAAATACTGGTTTTGAGGGCAAATATTGGAGTGCCACAAATTCCTGAGTAGCCACTTTAATTCACAAATTTCCCATGGATTTTTTTTAAGTTTTTTTTTTTGGACTGTTCCTGATGTCATCACATGCAGGGCATGCGCGATGTCATCAGCACGAGGCAGACAGGTGTCTAGACATTTCTACTTAATTTAAATTTAGAGCCTGGTTTTATTCAGGCAATGTGCACAGCACTTCTTTCTTCCCCTGGCTCCAGGTAAAGCAAAAAAAAAAAAAAAAAAGTCTGGTGGGTGTGTGTGGGTAAAATGCACCAGTTAGGTATAACTGGTAGTTCAGGCTACTCAGACTCAAACCCTGTACCTTAGGTACAAAGAGCAAGAGCCTAAATTCTCCACCCATGCCACCACTCATGATTCAAGGAGTTTCTCAACTGTCCAAATTTCACAGAATGTTTGGCTCATACTTTGGCCTGTTCCTCTTCAAATTTGTGGTTTTCTGGCAAATCAGTGAGAACCTAATTCACTACATAATGAAACCATTTAAGTTTCAGTCTTCCTATCCTTTCAGGAAATGCATGGTAACACAATACATTTTATTCTAGTAACTTTCTAAGATTATACAAGCAATGTTTAAAATGTGTCCCTGGATTTGGGCCTTTGTCCCCCCCCACCAATAAATTTAGGCCTTTTCCATATTTCTTGTGCAGCATAGAGTAACACAATATTTGTTACATAGTTTTTCAGTGGGAGAAACGTTTACTGCTGCTTATGTCAAGCTTGCTTGTTTTGTTAGTAGCACAACAGGTAGTATACTTGCTTTTTATTCAGGAGGCTGTGGGTTCTACTCCCACAGTATGTCGATGCATTGCTGATACTGTTCTGTGTTATACTTTTAAAGGCTATGGATGCTGCAGTCCTAGGAATATCATCTTTGGCAAAGATACCTAGTAGCTATGATCCTGTTATCAGTTTGCCATCCATTCCCTATTGCAATATTACTAGCTTATCAGTTGTTTTTAACGTAACATAGGCAATTTATTCTTCAAGGTCAACAGGCACTTTATTTATAGATGAAACAATGAAATATAAAGTTGTTTGCTAGCAGCATCATCTTCATAGTTACAGATCTCTTTAATGTGGAATTATTTAGATAACTTTTGCATTTTCTTTGAATGTGGGTTTCAATGCTGTTTCAATGAATGTGAGTTTCAATGGCAGAGACTTTTAATGCCAAGTCTATTTTCATTGTGAGACTGTATTGCTTTATTTTGCAGATGTCTATTAGTGTTTATGCTATAAAGTATAAAATAAAAGTTTTAAATGAAATCCAGATAACCATTGTAAAAGTAAAGTAGAATGCACATTACAGTGTTTATGGTAAATGGGGCTAAATAGCCAAGTAATGGGACATTGGAATGGCTGCAGGGGGGAGGGCTGTGTATGGGGGGCCCCATTTGACCATGATTTTGTGAGGAAGGAAGGGTGGCAAACTCAAAGACAGCCCTAAGTGGCACAAACTGTAGCTACGCCACTGATCAGTAGGCCATGGAGAATGACCTTTGGAAATCCTAGCAAACTATAATATTCTTTTGCTAAAATTAGAATATTCCCTACTATTGAATGCCCTACTTTTACACCAAACCCACATACTGCAAGTCACCAAAAACAAAATCATAAGCTTCATCATCTTTTCCCTTCCCAGTGAACATCATTGTTACACATTTAAAAAAATGGCTACCATTTACTACAGGGTGTGGGGCCATATGTCTGTTCTTCAGTTTGCATTTGAAAGTTGGTATCCCACAATTCCATTGGGGTAGGTGGGGATACATAATCATTAGTTCTAGAGCTCTCAAAGGCTTGGTGCAATCATTTTCTACTAATTTAACAAATGCAATCTAGAAGAACTTGCTGAAGAGATGTCCCCCCCCCCCGAGTTAAATGTACTGGGGAAGGGGCTTTCCTTTATACCTGCACAACACTGAGATGTGATAGATACTGGCTAGATATTAGGATGTTTGCACAGAATGTTTCACTTAAAATATAGTTTGGGGGTGGAGATACTGATGATGCTAATATTAATATTTTCAAGAAACCGAGCCTGTTTATGCCTATGACATGATTGACAGACTTCGATGCTTTGCCAGAAATGGCTGCCTGCATCTATCAACCCTGGGCTTCCAGATACTGGCCAAGGCTCTTGCCAGCCATATAGTGCCTTTTTTTAGGTGATATCCAAAGACCAAATTACCACCATAACAGCTACAAACAAATGCAATCTGAGGGTCATGCTGCTCAATGCTAGAAGTCTAAATCTCAAAATGCACTTGCTCAAAGCACTTTTTAAAATGGAGAACATAGACATTTGTGCTGTAACAGAGACCTGGTTCAAGGCAGCAGAAAACATCCCTGCACTATCAGGCTATAACTCATTCCACACCTTTCTGCCCCAGAAATTTGACTGAAGCTCCAAAGGCGGTGGTGTTTCCATATTCATAAAGGATGATCACACCTCCAGACTAGTGCCCAACATAATGCATCAGAGATACGTCAGGTGCAGCTAACATTGGATAAGACAGTGATTCAGGTTGTAGCCTGTTATAGGTCCCCATCCACGTCCAAAGACTCATATCCCACTTTCCTAAGCATGCTGGAGAATATTAGGGTCCAACCTAACACACTCATACTGGGCGACTTCAACTACCCCTCCATTAACTGGGAAAATTACTCATGTACCAATACACTTGCACAACGTTTCCTGGAATTCATTAATTACAATGCCCTGGACCAGCTTGTTCTTATCTCCACTAGAGGTAGCAACATCCTTGACCTGGTCATTACTAACATGGGTGACCATTGCTCTACACCAATAGTCAACTCCTCCCTGGTTAGATCCAACCACAAACTAATCACCTTGTAAATCTACATCCCACCAACCCCCCCCCCACCCCCGCAAAGGTAATCACCATGAAAAACTTCTCCAAAGCTAACTTTGGGCTCCTAAAAACAGAGGTGGATAACTTCATGGCACCAATGCAAATGGAGAATACTTGCATGACAGCTAAATCATACACCAATGCACTGTATGAACATGTACACAAATGCATGGATCTTGCCATACCCAGTAGAACCACGACGTTCTCCTCCACAAAAAGGAAGCCAATCTGGTGGTCCCCTGCCATAAACAAACTCTACAACAGAAGGAGGAAACTGATGCGGAATAAGGTGAAGTCTCAAGACTGGAAAAACTTCCTTATCAGCCTCAACAAAAAGTTGAGATCCCTCATCAAATCCTCTAAAGCTAGCTATGAAAACAGAATTGCAGCAGATAGTAAAGACAACCACAAGGCCTTCTATAGTTATGTAAAGAATCTCCACGGCAATACCCAGATTTGTTCTGAGCTACTGCACAATGGTACCTCCTATACTGAGCCAACAGATGTTGCCAATATACTGGCCAACAGATTCAGTGCCAACTTTACCCCTCTCCCCCCGAAAGGACCAATCACAATACCAGTAGATTGCTAAGCACCCAGTATTACTGCTGCACAGGTTAAAACAGCACTGTCCAAGGCCAAGAATACAGCTTCTGTGGGACCTGACAATATCCCTGGCTGTGTTCTACATGAACTACAGAGTGAACTGGCAACTTACCTGTGTGCCCTGTTCAGTCACAGCCTCACCTCAGGCTTTGTCCATACCAAATGGTGCACTACTACAGTCATCCCTCTCCATAAAGGAGAGTGACTACAGACCCTAGGAACTATCGCCCCATCAGCCTGACAAGTCTGATATGCAAAGCTATGGAACTCATCATCATGGACCTAATAAACAAGGATATAGGGAATCTCCAAACTCTGGATTCCACACAGTTTGGTTTTGTGAAGGGTAGCTCATGCCTGCTCAACCTGGTCAACTTTTTGAGTTAGTCACCAGAGCAGTGGATGAAGGCAAGGTAGTTCATACAGCCTACCTTGATCTGGCCAAGGCCTTTGATACCGTTCCCCACTCAAGAATCATAGAAAAATTCACTAAGCTAGGCATCAACCCCTATATTACTAGGTGGGTTACAAACTGGCTCACAGATAGAACCCACAGTGCAACAGTAGCTGACTCTAAGTCAGACAGCCGAATAGACACTAGTGGAGTCCCACAGGGATTGGTCCTGGGTCCTCTCCTGTTTGGTATCTACTTCTCAGAAGTCCAGGCCAACATGAAGGGACTCTGGCTGACAAAGTTCACAAATAATTGCAAGTTGGCAGCCATTATTAACTCCCCATGCAATGTTGACATCCTACAGAAAGGCCTCACTGAGCCCTACGACTGGTGTCAGAACCATGGCCTTAAGCTCTATGTCAAAAATTGTGTCATCATCCCCTTTGGGAAAAATCCAGTTCTCATGAATTACCACATTGATGGTAGTCCACTGAACACAGAAGGTATTATAAGAGATCTGAGAACACAGGTTGACAGCAACCTCTCTTTTGGCCACCACATTGCCACTGTGGTCAGAAAGTCCTTCTATGTGGCATATCTCATTACTAAGGGTTTTGCATCCAGGAAGAAAGAGGTCATTGTCTCCCTCTGTTCTTCCCTCATTAGGCCAATCATTGAATACAATGTCCCATTTGGCATGTACCTCACTAGGCACCTGCAACAACTGGAGAGGCCGCAAAAGTACCCCACAAAGAGGATCCTAGGCCTTAAACACTTGTCCTATATGGACAGACTCAAAAACCTCCAACTATTCTCTGTCTCATATCGCCTACTTAGAGACAATCTCTGCTTGACTTACAAAGCCATGTCTGACCTAGCTCTGTTAGAAATGCTACATCTAAAGAAATCCCAATCCCTCTGCACCACACGCTCCAGAGACCTCAACCTCATTACCACAATCAACAGAATGTGCTGGAGGGACAGATTCATAACCCAGAGGCTGCCCATGCTATGAAATAGACTTCCCATATGTGTCAAACAGAGCACCTTACTGGTCCTCTTCAAGAGAAACTTTGATGAGTGGATGGGAAATAGAAAATTCACCCCGGGGATCACTCCAGTGGCTCTACTCAACAGAGGCACTGGGAACTAAGGTCAGGTGGCATGATACCAGGGTAATTCTATGGGCTAGGCTTGTAAAAGCTCCAGGGCCATTAGCCTAGTACACACCTATGAACCTAATACACACCCTCTTCTAGATGCATTTGTTAAATTAGTAGAAAATGATTTGCACCAAGCCTTTGAGAGCTCCAGAACTAATCATTACAGTAACCTTACTCAGTATGAAAAGACAGCTCTACATACATTACGAAATGACATGACTATATCCATTAGACCAGCTGATAAAGGTGGCTCTATAGTAGTGATGGACAGGTCAGACTATTAATTCCATGAAAGAAAAGTTAGGTGATAATCGATATTGCACTATCATCACCAAGAAAGACATAGATTGTCGTATAAGAACTATTAGCAGTATCTTCAGTAATTGTTTACAGGATAAAATAATCAGTCTTGACTTGTATAACAATTTTTTGATAAGTGAGCCATTGATTCCTGTCATACAGGTTCTTCCACAGATCTATAAGGATAACCACAGGCCACCAATGAGACACATTGCTGCTGGCCATGATTGGAGCATGGAGCCATTCTCTATATTTGTTGAGAAGCACCTATGTCCAATCTTAGATAGGAATGAGGTAGTGCTGAGGGACTCCAAACAATTTTTAAGAGCTCTTTTTGACTATATTAAAATGCAATCGACAGAATTGAGGTACCTGCTGGTCACTATGGATGTACAGTCACTGTTTACCATGATTCCTAACCAGGCTGGCTTGATTTACGTGGTTAGATACTTGTCCAAGTACAGTGCATATGATCCTTCAGTGTGTCACCCCATAGATCTTTGTAGTACCTGTGAATAATATCGTTGTCTTTGATGATGTTTATTACCAACAAAGAGATGGCATGGCTATGGGCACCTCCAGTGCCAATAGCTATGCCAATATGGTCATGGCTCAATGGGAAGAGGAGTGTATGTTTTCAACACTGCGTTTTCATCAATATGTCCCATTCTATCGTAGATTTGTGGACGACCTGTTCCTTGTTTGGACAGGCCGTCCTGATAAATTAGTCAAGTTTCATCAAGATTTGAACTCCTCTACCAGTTTTTTTAAATTTTCTCTGAACTATTCAGACACTCAAGCTGAATTTTTGGATGTGCTTTTAACCAGACAGGTTGATGGTTCCCTCTGTACTGGTATATATAGGAAACCCTGTTAGAGGAATTCCCTGTTGCATCGAGATAGCATGCACCCATCATGTGTGTTTAAGAATACAGTTAAGGGACAGGGGTTGAGAGCTTCTATGCTGAATGGGACAGATGATGGTTTTAAATCTGAGTTATTATGTTTAAAAGGCAAGCTGAATGACAGAGGCTATAAAGAAAAGGAGGTTGATGATATACTTTATAGTATACCTCCACTTAGATCCAGTATAGCCAGACTGTACTAGTCTGAACAATCCACTGATTCCAATGGTAGCACACCAACTCCCATTAGACCTACTAATATCTCTGTTCCTCTAACTTACAGCACTGACACTAGGATGACAATGAATGTTATTAAGAGACACTGGAACATATTAACAACTGACGCCAACATCCAGAGGCTTGTAAGTGATACTCCAAGATTCTTATATAAGAATAAGATACATCTAAAAAGATTATTATGCTATCTAGATAACCAGAAACCTGGTTTGTCTGAGTGTGGAGCCAGTACATTGGCATGTAGAGCATGTAATTTTTGTAAATATGTAGACAGTTGTGGGTGTTTTCAGCATCCTGATAATGGATGTAGGTTTGATTTTAAGGTGCACACACCCTGTCTGACACCACATGTGGATTACCTTGTCAGCTGCACAGTCTGCCAAGCATTTTATGTAGACAAGGCAGATAGACTTATGAAAGACAGGATTAGGGAGCATTTATGCAGTATCCGTTGTGCTTCTGCCAACAATGCCTTGTCCAAACATGTTATGACGAGTGATGCGAGACACTCTTTTAAGTTCATAGTGATTAACAGGATAAACTCCAGTGTTCGAGGTGGTGATATTAGAAACCTTACTGAAACGAGGGAGGTCAACTGGATGATTAGGTTAAGAGCAGATCAGGGCAGTGGTCTTAATGAAAAAGTCGCATTAAGACCTATTCTAAAGGGAGGAAGCCATAGAAAGTGATAACTGCAGAGTATTATTAAAATATATATAATGCCATTATATATTTTTTTTATTTATATACATTTCTAATATATATTATATTTATATTGTTGCATTATTTTATATTAATTTTTATAGTACTTGCTTCAAACAGATCAATGTTGGATTAGTACTAAAAGTGGGGTTTATATCATATGAGCGAATGCTCATAATATCGAACGTACCGGATCTCAAAGTGCTTTTTCTGAGATCACAATATATCCAGCAGCGAATAAAACAGAACGCTCCTATATTCGCTAATCTTCTCATGATTATATCCGTGTTCAACACATACGAAGAGACCAATATATACTTAAAATCTGTTTTAATCCATACAATGTTTAGCGCTTTCACTCACTTAACCTTGAGCTTCCTCAGAACATTCATACTACAGATAATGCAAGTTTAAATACAACTATTTGGTGCCAAAAACTGTTTCAATTCCTTAAAGTTGTAGACCCTTAAAATCAATTTTTCATAAAAAATCTATGTAAAATTTCCATTGAGAGGAGGGATGTTAAATAGTGACACAGACAATGACTCAGCCGGTCACAACAACTCCTTATTTAATGGTGGCAAGACCAAAAATGAGACCAAAAATGAGGGCAAATGTGGAGCAGGCAATTTCAAAATGGACATAATGGCCTCCAATACACAGAATGTAGCACTCATTACTTCTTCGCCGAAGATTACAAATGGACAAATTCCGAGATCTCGGCAGGTACAAAGCATAGACATGCCAATTGTTCTGGATCAAATGGAGCCCACTAACAGCAGGCTGGTGGTTACAGACTTCACTTTTGACTTTTCTTTTGGCAATCTCACTGAAGAAGCCAAAAGAACAGGTACGAAACCTAAATATAGTCAGCAAATGCGGACATATGCACATGCTACTGCCATTGACAATGGCGATAAAAGTACTGCAAACACTAATTCGAATACGGAACGAACGAAGCGTAATAATGTGCATGAGAAAAACAAAGATTATGTATTGAAAGACTTTTTTGACACTCATTGCGTATTTGAAAACATTAATGAGATACCACGCACTGAACAACCTAATTTTAAAGGGACATTGAAGGACTTAATATATTTGTTTGGTAAATAGCTAAATGCTATTAACGCTATTAAATTAGACAATGCGTATTTGTCTCATTGTATCAACTTGAATATCGTACCTATGGGTTTACGTTTTCATAAAACACCTACGGGTATTGATTTAACCAATGAGGTACAATTTGAATTTAATAATTTGTTTGATACATTTGGGAAAGAATATATGAAGTTACTTATAAAATGTAATGATGAAAAGTTATGTAAAATTATTAATGAAGTAGAGCAAATGAATGAAATTATATTAAAGGATTTGTTGTTCATGAGTTGGGAAAGACTATATTTTAAACAATTTGAGTTAGCTAAAACTAGGACTAAGAAAGCTTTTGAAAGAAAAAAGAAAAAAATATCTAGAGATACTGAACAATACAAACTAGGGAGAGTGTATAATTGGGGGGGGGCAACAGAATGATAAGGGCCAATATGTAAGTGAGACACAACAGGATTCAACATCCTATGAGAGTAGAAATTTTCATCAGGTCTCCAGAGTAGGGGGACATCCCAGGTGGACAAAGGGAGAAAAGTGGAAGAAAAAAGACACTCGACCCCAGAGAATATGGTAAAGGGGTCATATATTTAATTTCCCAATGATTCTATACATGATTTTATACATGAAACTAACAATGAGTCACAAATTTTACATGAAGGTGTAATATGTAGTTACAAAAATTTTAAGATATTTAATTATACACAGATGAGCTTGGAAAAGGCTCATTTTAGTTTGTTAGCGAAGGGTATGAAATTCATACCAGTTACACCCTTTCGAGTTGTGGATTGTATAAGTGAAATCAAAAAATACGTTAGGAAGTTAAATTTAGCTTT
This sequence comes from Protopterus annectens, assembly GCF_019279795.1. Lineage (NCBI taxonomy): Eukaryota > Metazoa > Chordata > Ceratodontiformes > Protopteridae > Protopterus > Protopterus annectens. Next base: position 564,073,968 of record NC_056725.1, read on the forward strand.
AATGTTTAAAGGGAAAAATGACCATAGAAAGGACAGTGGTAATCTGTTGAAAAAGAAGAGCAGTTTTATCCCTGTAATGAATACGAATGTTCAACTATATGAAAGAATTGTTACACAAGAAATATATCAGTTAAACAATAAAATTACTAAGAGAAGAGTGAAATACAATTTAACAAAAGAAGAACTTAACATATTGGGAGAGTTCAGAAGTAACAACAATATAAGAGTTATGAAGCCTGACAAAGGCGGTGGCATTGTGATCTATGATGCCATGAAATGTAATACAAAAATGTATGAATTGTTGCATGAATCAGGAAATTATGCTGTCATATCCATGAATGAGGTCAATATAGCATACAGAAGAATAGACCTATATATTGAAGAGTATTTATTGGATTGTAGGATTACTGAGGAGTTATATAACTTCTTTAGGGTAGAGTATCCAGTTATGTCTACCTTAGTAGGTATTCCTAAGGTACATAAAAATCCATCCAACCCCCCATTTAGGCCAATAATATCAGGAAGCAAGTCTAAGACCTTTCCTTTGGGAGTAGCAGTAGACTCCATGCTCAAACACATATATGGGAAAGTAGGACATATGGTTAAAGACTCTTGGGAATTTTTAATGAAGTATCCAATTCATCTAGGAAATAAAAAATGATTATTTGCTTCTATAGATGTCATTGATTTGTTTATGTGTATTCCCAAGACACAAGGTATGGAAGCATTCACCAATAGCATTCAGAAGTATAGTGATTTAAAATGGGACAGAATTAGTTTGATTACAGAATTCATGTCCATAGTATTGGAAAACAACTTTATATACTATGAAGGTGAGATGTTCAAGCAAACCAAAGGAGTAGCTATGGGGGCAGCAAGTGCCCCCATTTATGCTAACTTGGTGATGTTGGATTGGGAGGAAAAGGTAATATTTCAAAGTGAGTTTCATTTCAACATCATATATTACTCACGTTTTCTGGACGATATATATATATATATATATATATATAAAATTTGGGAGGGGGAACAGGCCTCCTTTAACTACTTTGTGGAATACCTTATGATTTTTTTGAAATTTACATCAGTAAGTAGTACAGAAGGTGTGGCATACTTGGACACCAAGGTTATTAGGGATGGAAATAACTTTAAGTCAAGTATACATAGGAAAGAAACTTTTTCAAATTCATATATAGACTACAACAGTAATCATCCAAGGAGGACAAAAATGAATATTTATAAGGGACAGTGCATACGGGCAGTGAGAATGACTTCAAGTTATACAGACATGTTAGAAGAAGTTAAATATATCTCCCTATTATTCAGAGAAAGAGGATATGACACAGACATGATGAACAAACTTAATGCATATGTAATCAATGAATGGGGAAAAAATATATCCCCTTGTTAGGAATGAAGTCCAAGTCTATACTAGACAGTGATATTAATAAGGATGGCAATGATTCCAACGATTCTTTCAGAAGGGCATGTATTATTGAATATGGTCCGTATAGTAACCAGATCAAAGAAATTTTGATGAGAAACTGGCACACATTAATGATAGATGAAGAAAAGTTAGAAATTTTAGGTTCTAAACCGACATTTGTTTATAAGATGGGTCATAATATGAAAAAATTGTTAGAGAGAAGTTATAAAACAAGCAAAACAGGAAATCTCACACATACAACAAAATGTGGTACATGTCACCAATGTTTTGCGATTAATGAGGAGACAGAGATTATATTAAAGAATTATAATAGGACTAAAATTAATTTTAAGCGTGGTAATTGTAATACTAAAATGTTAATATATTTAGCTAAATGTATGGCCTGTCCTTCATACTATATAGGGAAAACAGAAAGAAACTTTAGAAAAAGAATGTATTCTCATTTGTATAGTATAAGGACAAAAGACCAAAAAAATGCTTTGTTTAAACATATAGATAGCAAAGGTGAAAATTATTATTTCAAATTTGCTATTTTGGAAACAGCGGTTAGTAATCCAAGGGGAGGAAACATCAAGAGTGTTTTGGCATACAAAGAGGTTTGTTGGCAGATTTTGACAGATGCCACAACACCTCCTGGATTAAATGAATACATATCAACAAAACCATTATTAGAAAACAGTGGTTGAAATAATTCTGTGAATCTGATTTGTATATTAATTCGAGTGGCATATTTTTATGTATTTTTATGTTATTCAGTATTACAACATGGTTTATGGAAATTTTACATAGATTTTTTATGAAAAGTTGATTTTAAGGGTCTACAACTTTAAGGAATTGAAACAGTTTTTGGCGCCAAATAGTTGTATTTAAACTTGCATTATCTGTAGTATGAATGTTCTGAGGAAGCTCACGGTTAAGTGAGTGAAAGCGCTAAACATTGTATGGATTAAAACAGATTTTAAGTATATATTGGTCTCTTCGTATGTGTTGAACACGGATATAGTCGTGAGAAGATTAGCGAATATAGGAGCGTTCTGTTTTTTTCGCTGCTGGATATATTGTACTACGTGGAACGCTTCATTTTTTCTGTTTTCTGAGATCACGGTACAGTGAAGAATGGGATATTTGCCATTTACTCACTGTAGTGTGATCTCGTAGTTGGAATATATATTTAGCAGGTAGTGCCCCCCACAATAGGAAGTTCGAGGTCTGGTACATTTGATATTATGAGCGTTCACAATTTGTGCAGTTTGCTCATATGATATAGACCCCTGAAAGTGTACTGACACATGTTTCAGGAATGTTTGAGTGATTTTACTTCCTATATAGGTTGTTTTATTAGTTTAATTGTTTTTTTATTATGCATATGCTATATTTATGCTTGGTTTAATATAATGCTTCAAGTGATTGGTTCAACCTATTTGCCTCACTTTAATTGATGTTTGCATATATAAGCATGTTAGTTCATTCAATTTCTGTTAGAAGGTCTGATGAAACAGATGTGAAAGTGCTTTCCTTTTTAATTTTATGAGTGAATAAATGTTTTTTTTTTTTATATAACTCCTGACACTGTTTTATTCCACTGGTGTTTGCTGTTACACATTTTCATTTTTATTTCCAGAGGTTTATTTATCTCAACAAGTGTATTTCTTTTTTATTCTCTTTTTTATGTTAAGGATATGTTTTACATCACACTGCTGATTGGCTGAATAGCATAGTGTAATTCTATTATCTTTTGGTACATTTTGTCCATTTTTTGCAATCTCTAATTTATTCATCTTTTGAATGTATGTTTTAATTGCTGTAACTACCATTTGTATCATATTTATAGTTTGACACTACATTGGATCCAGGCTATGGCTGAAGTCATATCGCTGACCTGATCAACAGATAAAAAGGCAAATAAACAGATAAATATAAATTTTAACCTTCCAATATGCATTAAAGATTAGAATAATTAAGTCTGCACTAACTAATTAATGACTGAATGACTCATCTGGTATCATCTCCATAGTACATATTTTTTGTGTTGCTCTGCTATAGATATAAAGAATGGTTTGAGCTTACATGTGAAACTTGATTAAAATACTTATGCTAGACCTTGAATGACTCTACTTCCTAGATCTCAAGATTATTATACCAGGGATATTTCTTTGTTTTAATTGTTTGCTCATTTTATTTACAGCATTTTCTGGATGATATTTATAAGAGAAAAACTTCTAAGCTTTTTTTTTCTTTGTTTCTTTTTCCACATGCTTGTTAAATGACATTGAGTTAGTGATAAAAAACTGCAACAGCAGATTCTGGTTGATGCCATTCCATGATGAAGTTAAGGCATCTATTACACTCCTCACATGCCACATACTTGGAACTCAAGCAAAAATATCAAAACTCCTTTTACTTGCTATTTCTTACTTATTTTCATCTGCAGGAATATGGGAAATACTGATGTACTGATACTGTTATTCTGTTTCAGTTTATCTATAAAACATGAAATGTTAATGCATGAATTCCAATAACTTACTGTCAGAGAATCTTACTATACCCTTGGCCAAGAAAAATCGATACAACTACAGTTGCCCAGTTAAAAAAAAACAAAAAAAATCAGTAAAACAGTAAATCTCTATTAATTGGAGTGAAGAGAGTCTATATCCCCTAAATGAAAATGGGTCTTTATTCAAATTCTATAAATAAAGGAACATGTGTGGTACCTCTTAAGGGTTATGACACATTTAGCCACAGACCACTTCATTGCAGCCCAGTTGTCTGTAAAAACACGCAACCAAGAATTTACAAAATAAATAAATACATTTCTGTTGGGAGATTTAAACCTTCACACTCCCTGCAGTAGAAGATGACAATAAGTTACCATAACAAACTGTGAACTTCTGCAAAAATCTTAAAGAAGAACTTTGCTGAGCAAGTAAGTGAGAACAAGTACACTGCTATGAAGTCATCTACACGAGATAATTTAAGTCCATTAGTAAGAGAAGTTCACTGGATATACAGCAATGTTCATAAAATCAACAAGCAATTGTGACATTTGGTAATAGTGGTGAGCTAGTCACAGCATAGCTGAATGGTTCCCCAACCCGCTGTTTCAGTTTGTTTGCAATTGGAGTGTTGATGCACTTGCATTAATTACTAGCAAACAGACACAAACCAAACGTATCTTTGAAAAATGCTTTTAATCATGTAAAAAATAACTGAAAAAGACAGAACTATGAGAATACAAAATCCTCCATGCAGAACAACTTGTCGATGATGACATCAGTTGTGAAAGAGAAACAACCAATGGTCCAATTACTGTCTGACAATGCAGTCTTAATGCAAACACTATTGGAACTGAAAGAACTTGCATTCTGCCAGCACAAGAAAGCTGCAGATCTGGTGGCAAAGCAGCATATGCATCTGAGATTTTTATCTAGTAGGATCATAGCCTGTAAGATTCATTTTCAGGAGTTTGAACATCAGCATGAGTTCTTAAAGAACCTAGTATAATCACTGATTTTGAAAGTTGTTGAATTATACAAAAAAAATCAAAAAACATCACAAAAAACAAAATAAGGCCCAATGAAAATGTATTCGGAAATTATTGATTTTTTACTGTAGTTTAGGCATACTTATATAAAAAGGACACACAGGTTGCTGACTTCCAAACCTTTCACATCTTTACAGAGGCCTAGGCCATTTCTTGTTAAATATAATTAAGTAAAACATCTCCTAGAAAGCCTGTGTGAAAGGTCCTATAAGAGTAAATGGCAGGGTCCATAGACAATAAATACTCCAAATGCATGGCATATATTCATAAGCATGTAAGGGATAGCATGGTGTAATATAAAAAAGGCCTGATAATCAGCATGGGATATCAGTATTCTTTCAGAGTATGGCTGAAAGAAGGTATAAAACAGTTTCAAGATTCTGAAACTTTGCTTGAAGACGCTATTTCCTCCATACTCCTGGTTCCTGATGTCATGGATTATGTGGAAGGCACTCAGGGCCATGTGTGTATACGTATTCTTGGATCCCTTTCCGAATCTCCAACTCTAAAGATAATTAGAAGGGCATTAAAGGATTAATTAAAGGAATTAAATAATCAGGACAGCTACAAACAGAAACACAAAAGTCTAGCAAAATGGCATAATGCTAACTGTTGGTTAATATACAGTGCTGGTTAAATTTATATTCCCTGTTGTTATGGTAAACTTCTTTTATTGTTCCAATATTTAGAGCAAGGAATGTTTTTGATTATTAAGAGGAGCATAAAATCCTTAGCATTTCTAATGCCAAAATTTTCCAATGTGATGTTTTGCTAATTCCCTTTTCCTGTTCATATAGATTGAACCTAACATAAAATCTTGTCTCTCAGTTTCATTTCTAAATGGTAGTTGTGCAGTTATTACTTCTTCATTTTGACTCATAACTTGAAACTATTTTACCTAGTCTCTGTAACACTAACCAATAAATACAAACTGAAGGAGTCAGGTATCTTTAAACAACATTTAGTTTACAAATTTAAAATGCTTTTTATTCCTCCAAAAACATTACAAAATAATGCATAATGGTATACCCAATATTATATGTGCTAGTAAAGTTTTATATCATTGCCATGGGATGGTTTTTAAATGTACTGACATCTGGAGTTATGAGCTAACACTGGTATTAAAATGACACTCATCTCAGTAATGATAATTGAAAATCGCCCTTAGTTAGGGATATATAAGGTGATAAAAAATGCATATATTTTTAAGGGAAGTGAGGGCTGCCCTGCTTAAGATGATGACTGATCATTTTTTTTTTCTCCATAGTAAGGAGATAAGCCACCTGGGAAGTTTGAGTTTAAGCCTTCTCTCCACAGGTCCTCAAGCAGGGAAATGGGAGATAGCCTTTTCATGAGGAATCACGTTAAAACTATTTTGTATATAGTTTCACCATTGTAGGTGACTTTTACTGGCATGTTACCTGTTTGCTGGGAGGCTAACCATTTGTGTAATACAATTTGATGGTGCAATGTGATTGACTAAGTTCCAGTAATGGGGTAGTAAGATGGGAATCTTTATGTTTTTTTTTGTTTGTTTGTTTTGAACTGCTTAGTTATAACACGCATGATTGTTATACCCCCTCATTTTATTCCTTCTCTGTCAGAGTTGGTAGACATGACTATTCTTCTACCTATGGTTGAATCCTTTACCTTCTTTCTCTTTCTTTCCTATTTGCAGAGCATTATCACTATGAAGATTTTGGCTGTTAATCTTAACTGGTTTAAAATACATGTTTAGAAAAGTATTTATTCCGGCACTGAGAAAAGTTAAAGTGGGGCTGCCTTTATCACAGAAGAATCACTTGTCAGAACAGGAGCATGTCAAATTGAGTAAATATGGATTTGAACTGATAGTGGTTGCATTACAAAAGTCTGGAAGGTATAGATATAGTGGCATTTGGAAGCATAAACAGACATGTATTAGTGTTAAGGAGGTGTCTTTCGATGAGGAGGAGAGAATAGCAACCTTCAAAACTTAAATTAAGGGAATGCTTCTTACTCTAGCTTCATTTGTTTTCTATAGCCAAATTCATTCATCCATGCTTGTCAAGGCTTCCAGATAACCACAGGAAAGTGAACTGAATGCACACATTTGAAAATGTTTGTCAGAAGAAGCTACACTGCATGGGGATACTCATTTTCACCCAAAATGTAAAATTCATAAAAAAGTTTTATTTACTGGGTATCTGTGGCTAAAACTATGTATCAATGGCCAGCTGAGCTATGTTTTTTTCTTCTTCTATTAACAGGAAACCTACCTTCAGCAATTCATATGTACATTTCAACAGTAACTATCCCTTTAAACAAAAAAAGAGCTTGGTTAAAAGGCAAGCCATTAGATTGTCTCATATGATCTCAAAGAAGACTATGTTTAAAGTGAAGTTAGACCATCTGAAAAAAATGCTGAACAATAGGAAATACCCCTTAAAATTGATTGAAAACATGTCTGGTTATGTCAGTTGCCATAGGTCTACCCTCTATTCACCTTTATTGGAGAAGTGGACTAGTAAAGGTAGTTTGCAAGTTAACACTGCTCATGAAACTTATTCAGTGGAAAATGAAGTTTTTACTAAAGCTTTTGAGTTACCACTTAGTGATGGATTTGGGAAAATAAAAAAAGTTTGTACAATTAATTTGGAACATTTTTAAAGAGAATGAAGCTATTTGTAGTAAGCTAGGTGACAAATGTTCATTTGTTTTTAAAGTAAATAGTAATTTTAAACATTTGTTGGAAAATCTGAAGGTTACAACTCCTGTTAACCAACCGTTTCCTACAAATAACTGTAGGTGATGTACACAATGTTCATACCTAATTGTTAGAATATATACATTTAAACACTTCCTGTTAACAAGCCAAAGCTTACTACAATTAACTGCAGGAGATGTACACAATGTTTGTACCTAATTGTTAAAATATATACATTTAAACACTCACAATAGTGCATGTACACTTCTGTTTGTTAGAATATATAGTAAAATATATACATTTAAATACTTACAAAAGTGCATATACACTTCTGTTTATTAGAATACACATATTAAAGGGATCAACTTTTCTTAGCTGAAAGTAAGGAAAAATATAATTGAAAAAATGTAGTAGAGCAGTTATTACACATACTGTGGCATTCTACTGTGTGTGATACAAAATGTCCCATGACTGAATACAGCTTCAAGGAGAACTACAGATATGGATAACTCACTAATTCTTGACTAACCCAGGTGCAAGGATGACCGGTTTCAAGTTTACCTTGAAACAAAATATCAATATCTTACTACCCCTTGCATGACATCAAAGCCGACTTCAAAAGATTGCTTTCATAAAGATGATCCAAATGGCACAAGAAACATATAAAAAGAACAGTCAAACTAAATGGTGTTAGATCTGATTTTTTTTTTTGTTAGATCTGGTATTGTAGGAACACACATGTCCTGAGGTAAATGGAGAGTTATCTTCCATATTTGTATCAAGAAGCAAACCTTGTACATTAAAGCTGTAGCTGTAAGTGTTGTAGAAATATGTTGTTTATTAGTAACTGTGCTTAAGTTAATAAAGTACAGTGCTATAAAGTATAGCAACCTGCAAGGCTCTGTGCCATAATCAGACTTTGGTTCCAGCATACCTAACCCTGGAAAATATTTTTAAAACTTACGTAAATTTTCAGCCTGGGAAATGTGATACTCCGGGGGTTGTTTATTTAGCAAACTGCTCAGTGTTTGTGGAATTTTATGTAGGAAAGACTGAACTTTCCCTGAAAAAAAGAATTTATGAGCATTTACATGGCATCACCAAAGCTAATGCTAAAAATGCATTGTATAAACATTCTCTAAGTTATGTATCTTTTAAAAAATTTCTTTTTGGTATTTTAGAAATTGTGCCTAGAGATGCTAGAGGCAGTACATGGGAGACATTTACAGAATATAAAGAGCTCCTTTGACAGTTTCTTATTGAATTCAGTATAGTACATTAAGGTAGAATAATAGGCCAGAAAAAAGAGAGTCAGATTTGTGTTTACATGTATGCATTCAGTATCAGAGCAATACAGAAGTTCCTTTTTCAAGGGAAAGATACAATTTTACCAGCTAAGCATACGATGTGTGGAAATAAGGTTTATAGAATGTTCCTATCTCAAGGGAAAGATGTACATAGTAATGGAATGCTAGATAAAGAGGCACATGCAAGACAAGGCTTGGAAACCAAGGCAATCAATGCTAAAGAGGCATGAAAAGCATTACAGAGTTTTGGTATTATTAGGAGAACATATCTGAGTAAGGTCAGCTAATTAGTTCAGACTGACATACAAAAATTATTAAATGTCCTGCATTCCAGAAAGGAAGTTAGCTTTTGGACTTATATGTAGAAGGATCTGTGCAATACAGACACTCAAGCATGAGTACACAAGACAGGTAAAAAAAGACTGTTTCAGTTTATAATATTCAGGAGAATCAGAATATGTGTGCCGAAACTTTGAATATATTTAGCAACACTGTTATTACTAATCAGCATTACAGCATTTCTAGAAACTGTTATTGTTTATCAGCACTGTTAATGGGCAGTATTTAAATATTGTGAACATCTAATAAAGCCTTATTAACCAAATTACAGTGTTTGCAGAAATAATTCAGAAAAAAGACAGAAGACTTGGCCCTGTGTGCATGCAGTTGCACACAGTCAGGCTTGGAGACAAGCATGTGGGTCTGGTAGCCTGGGGGAAACCCAGACAGACCACACTTTTGCAGCCAGGACTGGTGAGGTCGTTACTTCAGGGAGTGAGCTACCCTGTAGCAGTGAGACTGAAGGTGAGCCACAGCTGCTTGTGGGTACTGATGCTCCCTTAGCCAGAGTGACTGCAAAGGTAGAGGTGAGTAGTAGCACCCAGGCTGACAGTCAGGAACCGCTGTCAGAGAATGCCAGACTTCCTGTGGAAGTGGAGCTGGTAAGGGCTACAAAGAGAGATTTGAGACAGGCTCAGCACTCAGAGCCAACATTACAAGGCCTGAGGGAGGTAGCTAGTGAGGCACCTGATTCTCAAGGGAAGGGGGAATCTGTATACTGGGACAATGGGTTACTGTATAGAGAATGGACCCCTGAGGGAGGGCTACAGGCTGAAGGAATACATCAGTTGGTAGTGCCCAGAGCCTACCATCTGGCACTTCTAGCTGTAGCCCATGATATTCCCTTTGCAGGTCATATGAGCACAAAATGTACAAAGAGACATATTATGCAGAGCTTTTATTGGTCTGGAATTTCCAGAGATGTAACAGGGCACTGCAGGACCTATGAGCAGTGCCATAAGGTAGGCAAGGCAGGATACAAGGTGAAAGCTCCTTTTATGCCTTTGCCTGTGATTGAGGAGCCATTTCAGGGGGTAGCTATGGATATTGTGGGGCCTCTGAGCACCCACAGGGAAAAAGTATATCCTAATGGTAGTAGATTATGCTACCAGATACACTGAAGTGGTGGCTCTGTCCTCCATTGAGGCAGAAAAGGTAGCAAATACTTTGTTAGAGATTTTCAGCAGGGAAGGTTTCTCAGATGAAATACTGACCAACAAAGGTGCTAATTTCACATCAGACCCGCTGGCTTGTCTGTGGAAGTAAACTAAATAAACCAAACCACACTGGAGCCAGAATAAAGTTGACCACCCTCAACTTTATTTTGGCTCCTGTGTGGTTTGTTTTATTTGTCTGTGGAAGTACTGTGGGGTGAAGCACCTAAAGACCACCCACTACCATCCCCAGACTAATGGTCTTGTTGAGAGGTTAAACTCTATAATCAAGTCCATGCTATGGGAATTTGCAGATCAGTTTAAGAGGGAGTGGGGCAAATAATTGCCCCATCTGTTGTTTGCTTACAGAGAGGTTCCCCAGGAATCCACAGGTTTTTCACCCTTTGAGGTGTTGTATGGGCATAGGGTGAGGGGACCTCTAGCTTTGATTCGAGATGAGTTGGAGCGTGAGTGTGAATCCCACAAGGAGTCTGTTGTGGCATATGTCCTAAATCTCAGGACAAGGCTCAGGGAACTCATGGGTTGGCCCAGGAGAACCTGGTAGAAGCCCAACAGCAGAAAAAGGTCTGCTATGACAGGAATGCTCAAGCTAGAGAGTATACTGTGGGGCAACAGGTAATGGTTCTCATCGCTGTCAGACTCAACAAGCTGCAGGCAGCCTGGGAGGAACCCTACAAGGTAGTAAGGAAGGTCAGTGATGTTAACTACATGATAGAACTGCTAGACAGGAGGCAGGGGCAGAAAATTGTACCATGTAAACATGATGAAACCTTACCATCATAGGAAAGTCATTGAACTGACATCTCAGTGGAAGGGGTAGCAATGTCCCAGCAGTTATTCCCTACCCAGGCTTGAGAAATCTGAGCAGTGTTACAGGAGTCTGGGGGGCATATTCACTGAGAAACCAGGGTACACCAACCTGGTGCAGCAACATGTGGATACAGGACCCCAAAGGCCTATTAAGCAGGCCCTTTATAGGGTGCCTGAGAGAGTCAAACAGACTCTGAGGGTGGAGATACATGAAATGTTGGAACTAGGGGTAATTCAGGAGTCCAGCAGTCCCTGGGCCTCCCCAGTGGTGCTGGTACCAAACAAGGATGGCAACACCAGATTCTGTGTGGACTACAGAAAATTAAATAGTCACACAGAGTCAGATGCTTACTCCATGCCTAGGACAGATGAAGCCCTAGACCAGCTGGGTGGGGCTAAGTGTCTTTCCACTATTGATCTTACCAAGAGTTACTGGCAGGTGCCCTTGACTCCCAGTGCTAGAGAGAGGTCAGCCTTTGTGACTCCTTTTGGCTTTGATGAGTTCACGAAGATGCCCTTTGGGATGAAAAATGCCCCAGTGACTTTTCAGAGACTGGTAGATTATATCCTAGCAGGAGCAGGAGATTTTGCCCTTGCTTACCTAGATGATAGTGCCATCTACAGCCATTCCTGGCAAGAGCACCTTCAGCATGTCAGGGAGGTGCTGGGCAGACTACAGAGGGCAGGATTGACCATTAAGCCCAGCAAATGTCAGGTGGATATGGCAGAGGTCTCCTATCTGGGACATAGAGTGGGAAGTGGTAAGATCAGGCCAGAACCTGCCAAAGTGGAAGCCTTTCAGTCATGGCTTGCCCATGTTACCAAAAAGCAGCTGAGGGCATTCTTAGGGACAGCAGGGTACAACAGAAAGTCTGTCCCCAGTTATAGTACCACAGCTGCTCCCCTCACAGACCTGATGAGTAAAAACAGGCCAGATAAGGTAGTGTGGACCCGAGCATGTATGCAGGCATTCCAGAAGCTTAAAGCAGCTTTGGGAGGACCCTCTGTGTTAGCCAGTCCAGATTACAGCAAATAATTAGTTGTGCAGGTGGATGTTTCAAACCATAAAGTGGGGGCTGTAATTAGCCAGGTTTCCTCAGAGGGAGAAGAGCACCCGCTGGTATATCTCAGTCATAGGCTCCAATACAGGGAGAAATATTATGCAGCTGTAGAAAAGAAATGCCTAGCCATAATGTTGGCACTGCAGAAACATCAGCCTTATCTGTATGGAAGGAAATTCACTGTTGTTACAGACCACAATTCCTTGGCATGGCTAAATTGAGCCAGCCAGCAAAATGCCAAGTTACTAAGGTGGGGCCTAGAGTTGTAAGCATATGATATGACAGTGCAGCACTGCAGTGGGTTTAGCAATGCCAATGCAGATGGGCTCCCAAGACAGGGAATAGGGTAAGGTATTCCCAGATAGGCTCAACCCTCTCAAGCAACGTTTCTCAAAGGTCATTTGAAAAACTAGCTTGAGTTTTTGGAGTCAGGGAGACATTTGACACTGGCAGCCCTGCTATTTAGAACTTTGTAAATAATTCTATATAATTTGTGAATATTGATATGATTATGCAGAAGTATGTATTGAACAGGGTTTGTACAGTACTGAGCTTCAAGAATTTAACCACAGCATACCCTGCTGGAACACAGAAGATCAGCTTGCAAAACTTCAAGAAAATAAATTGAAATTAAATTGTTTTACGATTGTGTTATAAAAGTTAGTTTCAATGCAGGAAGGAGACAGGATGTCTAGAACTAGGTGCCTTCTGCATTGTCTTCTTAAGTGTTTTATTTTTTATGACTTTCAAGATCTGCAAACATCTGAGAGATATGTATTTTTAACACAGAGATGTTAAATTCTGTCAGTTTCTGTTTTAGCCTGGGAACTGATGTCAGATGACAAAAAGTGATGTCATCCAAGCTAACCCAGCAGTAATACTTGATATTAATTTAAGAACTCTCTGAGAGAGAGACTGTGCATTTTGCATTTTGTCTTGGACCTAGCAAGAACATCCACTCACCATCATCACCATCTGCACTTGCCTTGCTGTAAGTAAGATTTAGAGTATAGTATCTCTTTTAGATATAGATAGGAATATAGCAAAGATTAGTTTAGATGTTTTCTGTATTTATTTGAGACTGTCCTGCAATGTTGTTTTAAAATATTTCCTGTCATTTTGTACTCTGGAGTTATTGTGTTGCTTTACTGAGTATTGTCTTGTTCTTTTATTATTTATTATTAAATATATTTAAACCTACCTTTGTGGCTGATATTTGTGAGACATATTTAAGCTCTTAGTGTACTTGCATATGTACATATCTGGTGACACTGTACAGACCACTCATAAATAGCCCTACAAGTCTTGGTCAGGCTACCATTTGGATTAATATTAACATTACACCATAGAATTGGACACCCTTTGTTAAGGACCTTATAGTAGCTGATAAGGGTGGCTGTTGGCAGCTGGAACAACCTTATAGTCTGGGCAAAATGAGGAATAGCTAGTAAACCTGTGCCAGACTTTCCCAGGTGTGTGTGTGTGTGTGTGTGTGTGTGTGTGTGTGTGTGTGTGTGTGTGTGTGTGTGTGTGTGCGTGTGTGTGTTTGTATATTAATCAAATTTCAAAGTGTGTGTGTGTGTGTGTGTGTGTGTGTGTGTGTGTGTGTGTGTGTGTGTGTGTCAGCTACTTGAGCAGGGACATGAAGCACTGGTTAAACAGAGAGGGTGCTGGAGGTTTTAGCTTGGCTATTCAGCTCAAATCTCAACCCTATAGCTGTACCAGTGGGGAGTGTTATTGGGGATCCTATGTTCAGGTAACACTGGCAGGAAAGGTATTCCTGGTATTTTAGATGTTCAGCATAAATATGTATCAAATTTCAGTCATGATTCAGAATATAACATTCATTCTCAGTTATGTGCTCAGTATAGTACATTTCAGTCAAATTTCAGAATATAAGATAATTCATAGAATATTTCAGACAAAAATTTAGAAGGCAGACATCTATTAGAGCACATTGAAGTTAAAAAAAGGTAAATAGCATTATTAACAGATCTAGATGAGAATTTACAGACACCAGTTAATACACTATGTGGTAATTATGTCTCAAGACCAGTTATTAAGTTATCCCTTTAGTGCCAATTTCAGTTAATCTTCAGAAAATAGCTATCGTGCTTCACAGGCTGTATGATAAAAATGAAATGGGCTAAACATTACAATGTTTAAAGATTTAAAATAATGGACAACAGGAAATTATTTCATTTGTTAGAAGACAGAAACATCATGGTACAATAAGGCATCAGTTCATGAGGTGATAAACATAGGCGATAGACAGTATAATTTTATCATTACAGCATACAGAAATAGGGAAGAAAAACAGGTAGGGTTAACAGTTTGTACTCTGTCTAACTTAAAAAAAGACTCACAGAGACAGGTTAAGGATGTGTATGGCATTTTCTCCATGCTGTTTCTTGAACAGCAGGGTTAAAAAATTACCTGGCCTAATCAGCTTTAGAAACCGCAGAATTAAGACACTGATTTTCAGAATAATGTGCAGGTTTAGATATACCACACATACATCAAAACTTAGACTTAAAAATTTTAAAGACTATAGATCTGTTAATATGGAAATTAAATCTTAAGGTTAACAGACTTCAATCCAAACAGAAGGTGTCAGAATGTTTCTTTGTCAAGGGAAAGATACAATGTTGCTGGCTAAGCATAAGATGTACAAAAATAACGTTTACAGAATGCTTTTTCTCAAGGGAAAGATGTACATAACAATGGAATGTTAGATAAAGTGGCAAATGCAAGACAAGGCTTGGAAACCAAGGCTAAAGAGGCATGAAAAGCATTACAGGGTTTTGGTATTATTAGGAGAATATATCTGAGATACAGCGAGTGATGTCAGTTAGTTTGGACTAACATACAGAAAGGTGGGTAGTTTAAATAAACTTTGGAACTGTGCCTATAACAGTTATCTCCCTGTAAACTGACCTCTCGTGTGTGTGCTTGCAGCCTTCCACAGCTATTTATCCCCCACACCCCTCCTGTAAAGCTCCCTGTATCCCACAGGTATATTCCACTTTTTAGCAACCAGCCATTACCCCATTTCTTCCACTAGATGTCATCACTCCCCAGGAAAAGTAGTTCACTTATCCTACTTTCTTAATTACATTGCAAGAGCTAGCAATCTAAATCTCCAGTTACCCAACCAGTCACTTTCTGTGCCTGTTATCTTGGCCCTTAGTTTTCCCCTAGCTCGACATGTA
This sequence comes from Protopterus annectens, assembly GCF_019279795.1. Classification (NCBI taxonomy): domain Eukaryota; kingdom Metazoa; phylum Chordata; order Ceratodontiformes; family Protopteridae; genus Protopterus; species Protopterus annectens. The sequence goes on from NC_056725.1 coordinate 564,089,543, forward strand.
CCCCAGTACAGCTGGACCAGCCATCATCCATAGCCTCTCTCACTGATTGTTTTCCTGCAGGATTCTCCTCTTCTTGGCTCTACCTGCTCTGTTCACCCTGCGGGCTCACTCCGCTTCCCTACCCTGTCCCCACTACTTCTACATTTATTCCATCCAGTAATCTCCTCTCTTCATCCACCACTCCACTCACAGTCCTCCTCTCTCTACCCTCCTCATCTCACCCACACCTCTCAATTAAAAGCCACTCCCCTTATAGTATACACTATACTCCACTTCTCAACCCCCATCTTCATTCTGTCTCTTATACTTCACTTACATTATACCTCCCTCTCTACTCTATCTTATAAACTTATACCATCTCATTATGCATTCTGCACTACTACAAACCCTTCACACCCCCTCTATCACCTTGTTAATTCTAATTCTACTATACCATAATACTTCCTATTCCTCCACTCCTCTTCCCCCTTCTCTCTTGTCCCACTGCACCTCTCCCAGCCCCCATCTCACCCTCACAGTACCTTACTTCCATACCATATCATCCTCATTAGTTCAGCCCAACCATCTCTACTACTTCAAACCAAAGATCTTACCCACCTTAATAAAATACAACTTCCCTAAACCTCTTTCATATCATCGCCAACACTCAAAAGGAAAACTAAATCACCTACTACCTTCTTTCTTCATCCATCTATTTCTAGCAGGTGATATACACCCAAACCCCGGACCTAGTACTACTAACAACCCCATCCCCCAAAAACAACCAAAACTACCAGCCTCAAAAGCCTGAAATCAGTTACTATCAATGCCCAGAGTCTACGAAATAAAGCAACTATCTCTCATGCCTGGCTTAACCAGAACCAACTTGACATTGTAGCTGTCTCTGAGACTTGGTTAAAACCATACATCTCTGACTCAGAGAGTCTACCCCCTGGTTATCAAGCCCTTAGATATGACTGCTTGAATAGAAAAGGTGGAGGGGTAGCCTTGATATTCTCTAATATACTCCCCATTATTCCATACCCAAATCCCATTCCCCTGTTCAACAATACAAAACTTGTAATAGGTGTACTACAAATGAATAATCATAAAAGTATCTGCATCATATCCCTCTATATCCCCCCACGTAACAACACCACTACTTCAGAAGAAATCCTCCAGTGGGCCTCAACTAATATTAACCTAGAGACCTACATTTTAGGTGACATAACCATAGACTGGAACAGAATTAACAACCAAAAATCCTGCCATATCTGTCAGCCTTTTCAACTTTACTCAATTTGCTAACTAACACCAGACCCAATAAAATCAATCCTCCTGGATCCACTCTGGACTGGATCCTAGCTATCCACCCTAACAACATCTTAGACTCAGGCATCCTTCCTGACTCTATTAGTGACCACCTGCCTGCATCCACCAAGCAACCCATTCCTCCCCTCACCAGCACCAATATATATATACTCATAACCTTACAAACTTCAACCCTACAACCTTCAATAACACCCTCAAACAAACTGACTGGAATAATCTAAAAACACTTCCTCTAGATAATGTCATCAATTACTTCAACTCCACTTTCCTAAATGTACTTAATACCCAAGCCCCTCCATCATTTATGAGTCAAACCCAACACCACACCATGGCTAACTAAGGAAATCAAAAAACTTATGGAACAATGAGATAAACGCTGGAAACTTTCTCAGTACAATAAACATCCTGAAACCCTTCTTAAATATAAGCAACTCCGCAACCTCACCAAAAGACATATAATCAAAGACAAACAATCCCACTATATGAAACTCCAAGCCAACCACTCCAAAAACCCCAAACAATTCTGGAACTCCATCAACTCACTCCTTAACCCAGGCACCAGAAAGAACCCTTGCCCTGACACTAGTAAGACTGAACCAGAAATTGCCACTCTATTCAACTCCTTCTTTACTAACTCTATAGCTGAGCTAAGTCCTTTCCAAATACCCTACCCACACAAGTTAGTCACTCTACCCCAGCCTCTACACCCAACTCTCCCCCTACCTTTGAACTTAAACCAATTTCTACCTCCTACATAAAAAAACTCCTCAGCAAGCTAAAACCATGCTCCAATGCCCCAGACAACATTCTCTCTAACTTCTTAAAAATTGCTGCAGATGGCATTGCCCTCCCCATTAGCATCTTAATCAACACATCCACACAAGAATCTTATGTCACCAAGCTTTGGCATGCTGCCTTTATACATCCTCTCCACAAAGGCAGTAAAAATAATAATACCTCAACCTTTCGCTCCATAGCCATCCTCTCCCCAGTATCAAAAATATTGGAAAAAAATGCATTCATACCCAACTACTGCCCTTCCTAACCATAAACTATCACTGCTCTTCTCTCATTCCTAGATATAGTCAACCACTCCTGTGAATCTGGAAAAATAGTTTTGACAGTTCTATTAGACCTCTCCAAGGCTTTCGATACAATCTCTCATATGCATCTCCTCAGCCACCTTGCTAATTTAAACCTTTCTCACAATACCCTGTCCTGGTTTTCAAGTTACCTATCAGACAGATGTCAAGCTGTAAAATGGAGGAAAGGCACCTGAAATTTCCTTCCCACTCCTACTGCAGTTCCCCAAGGATGCATTCTCGGTCCAATGCTGTTTAACATCTTTGTCAATGATTTCCACTCTGCCATCCCAAATACTAAAATAGTACAATATGCTGATGACTCCACTTTAATCTGCTGTGCCACCAACCTCCCAGAACTTCAATCATACACACAAACTGCCTTCTCCACCACTGAGAACTGGATGCTCCAAAACGATCTATCTCTAAATGCTAACAAATCCAAAATACTACTCTTCCCACCCTCAAAATCCTCTCCTCTTGATAAAAATCCTTTCCAAATTAGAAGTCACAACAATTCAACTATAGAAATTGTTCCCTATGCCAAACTACTTGGGGTTACCATAGATGAACGCCAAAGATTTGACACCCATATTCAACTAAACATCAAGAAAACACATCAAAAACTTGACCTGCTTTACAGAAACATCCACTATCTCTCTCCGTCTACTAGACAAACCCCCAACACTACCTACCTTCTCCCCTCTCTATTGTAAGGTGCCCCTACACTAACTAAATTATCTGCCTCCATCTCTTTGGAATGTTGTTACAATAAAATCTTCAAATTTGCCATAAAAGCCAAATACTCCTCCCACCATTGCTCTGCCCTCCACTTACTTAACTGGCTAGAACTTCCAAACCATCTCGACTACCTCCAACTTACTACTGCCCATAGCTATAACTTAACCCTACTATATGCCCTGCTCCCTCCAACATCCTACAGCCATGCACCCCTAACAGGCCACTTAGATCTTCTCACCTAAACCTTATCACTGTTCTAAAACCAAACCGCACTGCTGGACGGCACCTCTTGTCCTTCTCCTTAACCAAAAAATGGAACTCTCTCCCTCCCTCTCTACGAACTGTTGAAAACTTTGATAACTTCAAAATCCATCTCCATTCCTACTTTTTCTCTAACTGGAAGTGCATTTGCACTTTCCCCACCTAGCTTTCTTCTCTCTCCACTCTAAATTGTATTTTCCTTACTTCCCCTTTCCCTACTACTTAACTCCCCTGGAAATGACTCATTCTTCAGTGTTATCTCATGTACATTTTGTATATATTGTATATAGTTTGCTCTCCCTTTTCTCCCCTCCCTATCATTTGTACTTGTTCTGCCATAACTGCCTTAATAAGACTCATATTCTATGTAACCATTGAAAAATTTCATCTCAACATATGACTCATATGCTAAGTAACCATTGTGCCAGTTCATGTCTCTGATTTTATAATGTATCTGCATCCTCAATATTAACTTTAATTTGCTTATCTTAATGTATCTGCATCTTGAATTGTAACTTTAATCTGAAAATGTAATTTTTATTATGTAATGTGGAGCTTTTCTCCCAGGCCCTCCACTGAAAACGGGCTCCTGAGCCCAGTGGACCTCCCCCAGTCATCAAACTGAAATAAATAAATAAATATCCCACATTCCAGAAAGGAAGTTAGCTTTTCAACTTGTATGTAAAAGAGTCTCTACAATACAGATACTCAAGCCTGAGTACAGAAGACAGATATCTACAATACAGACACTCAAGGCTGAGTACAGAAGACAAGTCAAATAAAGACTGTTTCAGTTTATATTATTCAGGATAATCAGAATATACATGCTGAAACTTTGGATATATTTAGCAGCACTGTTATTACTAATCAGCATTCCAGCATTTCTAGACACTGTTATTGCTTATAAGCACTGTTAATGAAGACAGTATTCAGATATTGTGAACATCTAAAAAAGCCTTGTTAAATGAAGTACAGTGTTTGCAGAATTCATTCTGAAAAGTATAAAAGACTTGGCCCATAAAGGGGGAACTGGCACCTGTTCAGCAAAAGTTTGAGTAGTTAACAGATAAAGACTTTCATTCTAGTCTCATTTCAGTTGTTTCCAATTAATTCCGATATATTACAGTTTCATCCTTTGTGTTTGAGGACATAAGCACTTAGCATTTCGATTAAAAATTTTAAAATCTTTTGGTGTTATTTGGTTGGCTCCTGTTTCACTGCACATTTTGTAGTTAATAGTTGCTTTTTGGGCAGTGCTGTCCTGGATTTTGAGATATCCACATACAGTACACCAGGAAGGCAGGCGTCAGGCCATAAGACTAACTAAGTCTGCTTCCATACAGGGAAAATGTCTTAGTAATAGGTGACTCTAGTGTTAGGTGTTCAAACTCCACACTCACAAGGCTGGATAAAAATAATGGTGAGTGTAATCTGCATGTCTGGTGCCAATGTCTATAATGTCACAAGGGCCTTAAGGTCCTTTAATTCAGACAACTATGATTATGATTTAGTGGTGGCCCACCTGGGATAAAGGACCTGAGGTTTCCTAGCGGGTATGCAGAAAGGCATGATGGAACTTATGTGTTAGAACTATGCATTAGAAGCAGTAAAGACTCTGGTCTTAAGAAGAATTATGCCTTCACTAAGAATGATTCCTAGATACCAAGATAAAATAATTGTCTAACAATTGACTATGTAGTTGGTGTCATTCTAAGGGGGGGGGGGGGTTAATATTTGTCAGCCTGGGATAAACAGGCAGAGAGGGCTTCCCAATTCACTAGACATGGTTTACTTCTCTCATATCAGTGATTCTGTATATTGGTCAAAGCCTTTGCTGCCCCTGTAGTGCTTTTTTTAGGCAGAAATGCTCTGTACATGCAGAATCAGTGTGTTAGTTATTCATTAGAGTGATAAGCTCTCTTACTGAATCATAGTTTTTACAAGCTAGTCTACAGTTTAGCAGATAGCTGAAGACTAATGCTCTGCTGCTTGGCATACTTTCTGAATCCCGAACTGTATTCCATAAGTTTACAGTGTTGATGAGTGCAAGTTATATACTTAACCTATTA
>NC_056725.1:564100006-564202506 GCF_019279795.1 Protopterus annectens
AGAAATATGGAGATAATTCATCAGTTTCAGTCAGAATTCTCACAACTCTTAATCATATATTATAAGGATGTTTATTAGTAATAAGTAAAATCAATTTTAAAAGAGAGCTGATGTAGAAATGTAGGTCTCCAGTGGTAAGAAAATGGATGTTAAAAGGTTTTCAGAGTCTATAGATATCTCAGACACCACTGGGACTGGACTGTACAAGTTTCACAGTCCTAACAATAAGTTTGTGAATACTGCTGACACACATACCACAACACCATCTAATGAGACACTTCAGCCTAATGACTTACAGATGCATGACATCTTCCACCTTACTGACAGCCTCATAAGGGAGCGTCATTCCTGTTTTGCTAACAGTGTTAAAAAGATCATTATTATGGAGTGGGCAGTAGTTTGAATCAATCGGAAAAGACAGCATAGCCCCTTAAGGTAAAAGGCACTACATAAATGCTATAAAAGCCTTCACTTCACTAGCACAGCTCAGGACCAGAAGTAGACAGCAATATAATTTATTTACACCTCTACAATGTATTCAGCTCTGCAGGAATTTTGAGACTCCTTAGAAAGGGAGAACTTGGTATCAAAAGAAAAAAATGTCAGCTGTCCTAGTGGATAAGTTGCTGCCGAAGTAAACACACAGAGTTACTGTCCCTAAATTGCAGATGTTTATGAACTATGACTGACAATTATGTGCTAATTCAGTACACATGCATCAGTTTCTAAATATTGTCAAAGAATCTTTGCTCAGACAATGCTAAAACCAATGAAATGTTTTTAGATTCATTGAAGCCATATCTGTTGACAAAAATCAGTCACATTTTCCTATCCAATAATGAAGGCAGTTTCTGTTACTCTGAAGTAACTTCCTTACTCTAAAAGCCTTCAGGTATTTCAACCACTGCTACGTGCTGTCAAGGCCCAATAGCTTTGGAATTCTCCTAAGCTGACACAGTCAGCATTTTAATGCAGCATCGAGTGCTCTTTCCAATATATGAAAAGTTGAAGTATTGTTGTCATGTATATTACTTGCTGTTTTAGTCTTAGAAGTGGCATTGAGTCTTGCACTTTTTAAGAATGCACTATGAAAAAAAATGTCATTGGCAACGGTTCTGCCTTGATTTCATTTTGTATGAAACAGTAAGAGAAACCTACTGTATTATAAGTAATTATTAATACCAATGGTTCTGAAGTCTCAAAGTAATTATTAATACCAATGGTTCTGAAGTCTCAAAGTACTATATGTGTAAAAGCACTCGAAATAGAAACTGCTAGAACACCTGAAAATTAAAGTCTATTTTTTTTTCCTCTACTCATTTTCCACAGACTGAAGTTTATCTATTTGTTTATTTACTTATTGCTGCTTTTTATGCCAATTTTTTTAAATGAGCATCTAAAACTTAAATAATATGTGGTAGAGAAGCATAATGCCAATACTATTGCCCAGCATAATTAGCAAAGGTAAGAAATAAAAACTGCTCACCTTATCTCATCCCTTTTAATCATTCCCCTTGGTTCCTGTTCCCCATGTTTCAAATTTAAAAGTTTACACAAAAGTATTATGGTATAAAAAGCAATAATAAATGAAGTGGCAAAATGAAAATGTGTTTAGCTGGCTCGGAAGCCTTTGAGAGGGGATGTTCATTTGTGTATGCACCTGCCATGTATGCAGGGGAGGGCAATAACTGACATATTGTGCTACAGGCTGAAACGTGGGAAGAACCTGAGTGCTTAAATTGCAAATTTAGAGAAATGTGTAACCCTGAAATGAATTGTACAATGGAAAGGCACATATTTTACACAAGAAATCAAAAGCTTCGTGAAACTATAGCAGCATATATTACTGACTTGTGAAAAATAGCTAAAATGTGCAGATTTGGTGATTTATGAAATAAGTTAATAAAATACAGTCATTAATAATGATGCAGTCAGAAAGATTTTGCTGTGATTCAGTGGCTTAACATTGACTAAAGCTATAGAGAACTGTCAAATACATAAACTTATAAAAAAGCACACAAATATGCTTACAAATGAGAAAAGTATGCATACTGTATCTACTAGAGTGAATGTTGATAGTGTACAACAAAAAGCTAAGATAAAAAATATATAACTGAAGGGTGTGGCAGTACCCAACCTTAACTATAAACCAAATGCGGCACAACAGCCAACCTTATTATTAACTGCCATAATTGTGGAAGTAATCATGAACCTAGACAAGAGAAATGCTTAGCTTCTGGTCAGCAATGTCACAAATGTAAAAAGTGGAATCACTTCAAAAAGCTTTGCAAGTCTAAGGTGCTGAATTCTTTTATTAAAATAGAGTATCTGAAGAAGCAAGTAGAACAGATAGTGAGCTGTGAGTAAATATTTTATATTGATGGTGTCTGATTGATGAAACAGTTAATACAACAGACTATCAGTTGGCAGCAATGAGTGAAATATTTTGCACTGTACGGATTAGTGAGAAAAGGTAGACACTGGATCTAAGTACAATGTTTTATCAGCACAAATGTTTGCTAAAGTACAAGCTGGTGAGAAACTTGATTCAGTAAGGTGTGCAAAACTAGTTGCTTATGGTGGGGAAGAGATCCAGACTGATGGTGCAGTAGTTCTCACGTGCTGTTCTGCTGAAATAGCTATGACTTGCAGTTTTACAAAGTCAAAAGACACATGCAGTCATTGTTAGACCTCAGAGACAGTTTGAGAATGGGACTGATTTCATTTAATAAAGATGTCCACCATCTAAGTATGAACAACAATGATAGTTTTACACAGAATATTTTTGTGAATATGCTGATATTAAGAAGAAAATTGCCAGTCCACCCACATTGAGATATTATGATGTTCACAAACCTTTAACTATTTTGTGGGATCCTTCAAAGTATGGTCTTGGCTCAGCATGTCTCCAGGAAGGCATATTAGTAGTCTATGCTTCCAGAACTTACTCAGACAGAAATTAATTATGCACAAATTGAAAAAGAACGTTTAGCAGTAGTGTTCGCATGTTCAAAGTTCAGTGATTACATTTGTGGGCAGACCTGTCCAAATAGAGACTGATCACCAACCTCTGGTGACAATTTTGAAAAATATATTACACACAGCCCCAGCATGCCTGCAATGCATGATGTTAAAATTGCAAAAGTACAATTTCAATATTGTCTATACAAAAGGCAAATAGTTATACCTTGTAGATGCTTTGTCATGAAAACCCAGCCAAATAACAGAGCAACATGCAAACAAGAAAGCAAACTTTGAAGTCATGGAAGTCAGAAATTTTTCATCACCACATCTTGATGAACTAAGAAATCACACATCTTCATATCCAGTTCTCCAGAAGCTGAACCATGTTATCAGTCAAGGATGGCCAGCACAACAAACCAATTAACCACTAGACATACAACAGTATTTTCCTTACTGAAACAAGCTCATGATGGAAAATGGAATCATCATGAAAGGTTCTAAAGGCTTACAACAGGAATATATCAAAATTTTGTATTGTTGTCATCCTGGTATTGATTCAACCAAAATAAGGGCAATAGGCATAGTATTTTGGCCTTCTATGTCATAATACATAGAGAAGGAAACTCTCACATGTTCAATTTGCAATAGTACCAAACTGCACCAATGAAAAGAACTACTTCAGCTAAACCAGATTCCTGAATTACCATGGTCGACAGTTGCTACTGATATTTTCAAATGGAATGGTCACCATTACTTAGCGTTAGGAAACTCTTATTTGAATTGGTTTGAAACCGACCTTCTTCTTAACTTAATGTCCAGCACAGTCATTACTAAGTTAAAGAGACATTTTTCTGTTCATGGTAGTCTGCACAATGTCATATCTAACAATGGTGCACAGTTTACAGCAGTTTAAGAAATCTGCTGAGTCTTGGGACTTTGTCCATGTTACTAGTAGTCCTGAGTATCCACAGTTCAATGGATTAGCTGACCGTGCAGTTCAAAGTGCAAAATGCTTGTTGGAGAAATCCAGGAGATATGGTACTGATGTTTTTCTTAACTTACCCAATCTCAGAAACATTCCTCGAGATAATCTGCTTGGTTCACCTGCTCAGAGATTAATGTCCAGATAGACAAGAACAACTTTAATGATCAGTAAACAATTGTTAGTACCAAATGCAAACAACAACAGAATGGTCAAGGCTCAACATTCGAGAAAGCATCAGTCACAAATGTTGTACTAGTCCAGCAAACCTCTCAGACCATTAAGATAAGGAGAAGTTTTGAGAATGAACACATCTAAAGGATATGACTGACTGGGTATTATCAAACATCTTTGTGAAGAACCAAGATCTTACATCATATAATCTGAAGGAATGGATTTCAGAATATATATTGAAATATATTGCCAGTCTGCAAACCAGTGATGCAGCAGATTGATTGTGCTGATGACTCTACATTTGTTTGAATTCCAGAGGACAGTGTACCCTCTTAAGTAATCCTGATGTAACCCCTGAAGTTCCAATTGAGAAAGAATCCCCAGAGACTGTCCTTGTTGCTAATCCCAGTCAAAGTTTTTATGTGACCAGATCGGGTAGAATTTCCAGACCCAGTCCGAAATACACAGCAACTTAGACTTGAATTAATTTGTTGTTAAATGTTGATGATATCTAGCATGTAAAATGCTTTGTTCTCCTACTGCATGTTGAACAATTAAAGAGGGAGGATGTAGATCATTGAGTATGTTGTACCTAGTCAGCCACTGTAGCTAGATACCATGTGCATATAAGTTACTGAGCATGTGCAAGATCAGCACCATTTTGTACAGTCAGTCAGAGGGAATGCAGGCATGAATGGAGATGCACATGCAAGTGTGTTTGAAGTAATAAGTGAGTTAGTTAGCTTAAGTACATGTTCCAGTTATAGTTCCTGATGTGTTTATGTACAATAAATATCTTGACCCCATTACAACGCTTTAGCGTCTCTTTGAATATACGAGTCAAGCGACAGAAATGATCACAGAAAAGATAGCTAAGGATGTTTGCTGGGTTTTTCTACAAAATCACTCATTGCCTTATAATATATGGCTGTATTATATATGACTTACAGCTCCCTTGCTGCATTAGAAATTATGTGGTCTGTTTTAGATATAAACCATCGTTCCATACTTTTCATTATACCATTTCAGTGGAGGGGGTCACTAGACTATGTAGGTGGTTTTGTTGACTCACTATGCTTATTGTCTCAAAGATAGTCTAGTTATAATCTTCAAAAGCAGAATCTGATCTTTATACCAACATAGTAACATAGTATACAGTATCAAAGATGGAGTGCATGACAGGCATCTTCTGAATTTGGTGTGTCTTTCTAAATTGTACTCATTTGCTTGCTAGAGCAAAGCTAGCTCCTTTCATACTTGGCACAACCTTGACCTATCATAGTCATAGAAAAACAATAACACTGCACTCACATGGAGCAGATAATTGTACCCATGTGATATTAAAGCATGGTCTGGTGTTTATACCTGTTCCTGTAAGCACATAGATACATTAAATCTGTATACAGAATAGTCATAAGTACTAGTAAATACAGACCTGCAATTGTACAATCCTTGATTGCATTTGCCAGCAGACTGCTATATGGACCAGATGGACCAGACATTGCTTTTGCTATATTATTCTGGAACAATGTAGATGTATAATTTTGGGATATCCAATTCATGGTGTAATCTACAGCCTTACTTCTGCTATTCTGTAATATTAAACAATGTAGAATGCTTACTATTTCTTTAATCTGATTCTGTCTCTCGCTCTCTCTCTCTTTCTCACTCTATCGCACACACACAGACAAACACACACACACACACACACACACACACACACACACACACACACACACACACACACACACACACACACACACACACACACACACACTTATTACATTTTGTTTGCATGTTAATGTCACACATTCCTCTCAATCAACAGACATCAAAAACAGGTACAAAGGTTTTTGAAAAGTAAGTACATTAAGCCAAAAATCTGCACATCTGATTAGCATATAACTTTCATACAGAATACTACATAACTCTTCCCACTTCTACTGAGGTTAAGTTCATAGCTATACACAAGGCTAATAACCACCGGGGCCCTTATAAGCTTAGTCTTGCAATCCAACCCAGTTTGTGTCCCTATGTATCATGGGTGTTTATTAGAAGGGGGTATGTTAGGAAGTTTCTAGAGGTTATGTGGGAGTTACATTAGTTTGGGTATTACTGTCTGCCTATGTCTATCAGAGACATGGGGTCCAGACCTGGGATGAATTTTTGATTTCCCATCCATTGGTCAACATTACACTTAAATAGGGTTAGGGATTGACTTTGCCTCACATAGATGGGGAGCCTGTTCCAGAGCATAGTGATCCTCTGAGACATATTATCTGTCTTGCCAACATGTCTTATTTTTGCCACAAGCAAAATTTAAATCCTTAAATCTAGTGGTTATGACGTTATTCATTTTATGGATGTGTAAAAGATCCATCAGAGCTGGATCCGAGGATGCCTTGTATGACAGATATAGACTGCATCTCAGTAACCTGTAAGAGATAGAGTATAGAGATAGGGCTTTAAGATGATCCGTACAGAACAATGTATTTATACCCTGGATTCTCCTCATAAGCAACCTTTGCAAGCATTACTGCTGTTGCATATGTCTGGTCAGGTACATACTGAAGTGGCCATTATACTCAATGATGGGTCTGATAAGGGCTGAATAAGCGGCACTGTGACTTCAATGCATCTGGATGCCATCCCCTTAGTAATAAGCTGGGCTAAAGAGATTTTTTTACTACCTTGGCCACATGTTGGTCAAAGGCCAGATTACTGTCTACATAAGTTCCCAGATCCCTGACTACTGAGTCAACTCTTAGGAGTGTTTTATCAATGGAGTACTTAGCCTGGATGGAAGTTTTCCTAAAAGACACTATAATACATTTCTTTTGCTTGAATTTTAGTCCATGACTTTGAAAACAGTAATTTGCCTGTGTTAGACCCTCTTGTAAGATGTTTGTGTCACAGGGGAATCTGTGATAGCTTCCAATTTGCAGTCATATTTGAACTCGGTCAACAAAACTCCTTAATATTAGCCTTTACCTCCAAGAAGTAGATGCCAAATAGAAGCAGTCCCGGTATGGATACCTGAGGTACCATGATGGTGATCGGTCTTGTAGTGGAGGTATTATCGCTAATCCTGACTTGCTGGGTCCTGTCTGTGAGTTAGCTGGCAATTTAGTGAGCTATGTAGGGGTGTATGCCAAGTTCATTGAAGTTTGTTAAACATTTCTGAATGGGGTATTGCACTGAATGCCTTAGTCAGGTCCAGGTAGGTGTTGTGTACCATGTTGCCTTCATACATTGCCTTGGCAACCTTCTCAAAGAAGTCCACTATGTTTAGTAGGCATGAACTTCCCTTGACAAAGCCAAAATGGGTTGGGTCTGGTCTACTGAAGATTACCTATGTCTTTATTGATCGTTTCCATCATAATTCATTCCACGGTTTTGCACATTAGACTATGCAGTCTAATAGGTCTGTAGTTTCTGGAGGTTATTGATGGTACAGCCTTGTGAAGTTTGGTAACTGTTGCAGTCTTCCATTCTTATGGTATAAAGTCTGTTTTGAGGCTATTAATGAAAAGTGAATGAAGTTGTCATGTTTCCAGCTGTTTAGGAGGCATCATAGGATATTGTTGCGGCCCACTGAGGTTGTGTTTTTGGCCTTAGAGGGTGTCACCAGGACCTATTCCTTGTTAGTAGTTGGGGAGGGGGTTATGCTAGTAGGTATTTCATGGAGACAGGTGGGGGAGGGGGTGTGTAGTTTGAGCTGAGTTTGTCAGCCAGCAATTGTGCTGTGTCCAACTGCACAGTGAAGGTGGCACCACTGTCCACCAATTTGGCACAGTTATGTGTGCTGCCTTTGAGGTTTTGGACATACCAGTAGAAGGTCTTGTGTTTGTCTTTAGCCTGTGAGGCTATTTTGACCTTGTAATTGGTCTTGTTGAGTTTAATTTGCTCTCTTAGTTACCTGTTTAATTTAATTAGATGTTTCTTATCAACTATGGAAGTTACTGTTCCTAATTTTAGCCATGACTTTTTTTCCTTTTGTTATATACCCTATTAAGGTTAGGATTCCACCAGTGTGGTTTGTTTTTAGAGTTTGTTTTGGGCTTAGTTCTAGTAGGTACAACAGCCTCTATAGAGCCATTTACACCATTGTACAGGATCTACATGCACAATTCCTTATAGGTTGTTGTGAACTCAGGGCTGGGAGGGACACTGAATGTTGATAAACTATCAGTTAATAGGGTGTAGTTACAGGGTTTGCTAGAGTTACCAAGTTGATTTTTATTTTGAAAGAGACAGTTTTGTTGTCCAGCCTCACCAGTGAGGATGTGACATCGGAGATGGGAATCTCCCATATTTGTGAGTACCAGGTGTGACGCCCATGCCCTGGCACAGCAATCAAGGAGCCACAGTCCTCATCACTAACACAAGAGAGCACGTCTCATATATGAGGAAAGGATAACAAATACACACAGCAAACTACAATTTCCCTTAAGTGCACACAGAGATCACAGTCAGTCTGGGGCTGGTTGTCCCCTTGCTCTCCAGGTCCCCAATAAGACTTCCCATTGGCACAGCTATAGGGTCCAGATCTCAGCCTAGCTGGCAAGCTAAAACCTCCAATACCCTCTCTGTCCAACCAGTGCTTCATGTCCCTGCCCAAGTAGCTGACACACACACACACACACACACACACACACACACACACACACACACACACACACACACACACACACACACACACATATTTTGAGATAAGTATTTATGCAATTTCACAGACACTCCTGGGAAAGGCTGACACAGATTCTCCAGCTGTGCCCCTATACCAAGACTATACGGTAGTAATTACTGCCACCACCAGCTAATAATTATCAGCTACCCAAAGGCCCTTAAAAGGGTGTCCAATTATTACTGTGCAATATTATTATACAATAATAGTGTAACTAAGTAATCAAGGCTTATTGGAAGGGCTTAGACAGTAAACTCAATAAATATGCAATGTACTCCAGAGCTTAAATTATCTCTACATAAACCAGCCACAGTTGAAAATGGTTTAAAAATATTTAATAATAAATACTAAAAACATAAGACAATACTACTACACCACAGTGCCATTCAAGAGTTCAGAGATCACACAGAAACTTGAAATAATTCAGTAATGCAGTTCTGATATAACAGATAAACACTTAGTCTAATCTTTTTCTAATTCCTAGCTATTGCTACAAGAAAACATATTTCTAAAATAACTTACACATGTAAAGCATAGGCAGTGCTGAGTTAGATGTCCAAGATCAAAATGCTTACAGTCTTTCTCTGAGCAATAGTTTTTAAAATCACTAACAAACATTTCTGCTGGGCCCTCCAAGATTACATCATCCTCATTTACTTCCTATTACATTATTTCTTTGACACTTAGCCTGGAGTTCCAGGCCAACTGGCTACATTATTTAGCAAGATAACACCTGCTCAGGAAGCTACAACAATAAAAGACATTTCACATGTACACTCTAGTAATTATTCCTTAAGTTAAAACAATAGAAAGAATGTACTAGCCCAGACAGGCTGACTCTGAGCTCTACATATCAAAAGAACATACAAGACATAATTTTAATTTCAAAGAACAGATGTGAAATGCTTGACTTAGTTTTCTTTACAGCAGAGGGCAATGTTGCCACATTATGGAAACAGCATTTCTTTACATTTAAGACAACAGCCTATAGTTTACATTTATATTTACAAATGACAGAATCATGTATCAAATTCTATTTGGCTATGGTGGCAGCCTTCACCCTTCTCTACCAGTCTTCACATTTCTCCCCCTCCAGAGAACTCAAGTTAGTTTTTCAAGTGACCCTTGATAAACACCACTTGAGAGGGTTAAGTCTATCTGAGTGTACGTCACCCCATTCCCTGTCTTGAGAGCCCGTCTGCATTGACATTGCTACTGCCACTGCGGTGCTGCACTGACATATGATATGCTTGCAACCCCAGGCTCCATCTTAGTAACTTGGCATTTTGCTGGCTGGCTCTGTTTGACTATGTTAGGGGGTTGTAATCTGTCATAACAGTGAATTTCCTTCCATACCAATAAGGCTGAAATTTCTGCAATGCCCACACTATGGCTAGACATTCCTTTTCTACAGCTGCATAGCATTCCTCCCTGGGTTGGAGCCTACAACTGAGATAAACCACTGGGTGCTCTTCCCCCTCTGAAGAAATCTGGCTAAGTACAGCCCCCACCCCATGGTTTGAAGCATCCACCTGCACGACAAATTATTTACTGTAATCTAGACTAGCTAACACAAGGGGTCCTCCCAAAGCTTCTTTAAGCTTCTGGAATGCCTGCTCACATACCGAGGTCCATACTACCTTATCTGGCCTGTTCTTCCTTGTCTGTTCTGTGAGGGGAGCAGCTATGGTACCAGATCTAGGGACAAACTTTCTGTAGTACCCTGCTGTCCCTAAGAATGCACTCACCTGCTTTTCAGAAACAGGTGCAGGCCATGCCTGAATAGCTTCCCCTTTGGCAGGATCTGGCCTTATCTTGCCACGTCCCACTCTATGTCCTAGGTAAGAGACCTCTGCCATACCCACCTGACATTTGCTCAGCTTAATGATCAACCCTGCCCTCTAAAGTCTGCCCAGCACCTCCCTGACATGTTGAAGGTGCTCTGGCCAGGAATGGCTGTAGATGGCAATATCATCTAGGTAAGCAAGGGCAAACCCTCCTGCTAGGATATGATCTACCAGCCTCTGGAAAGTTGCTGGGGCATTCTTCATCCCAAAGGGCATCTTTGTGAACGTATACAAGCCAAAAGGAGTCACAAAGGCTGACTTCTCTCTAGCACTGGGAGAGAGGGGAACTGCCAGTAAACCTTGGTAAGATCAATGGTTGTAAGATACTTAGCCCCACCCAGCTGCACTAGGGCCTCATCTGTCCTAGGCATGGGGTAGGCATTCCACTCTGTGTGACTATTTCATTTTCTGTAGTCCACACAGAACCTGGTGCTGCCATCCTTCTTTGGCACCAACACCACTGGGGAAACCCAGGGACTGTTGGACTCTGTAATCAACCCTAGTTCCAAAATCTCCTGTACCTTCTCCCTCAGGGTCTGTCTGACTCTCTCAGGCACCCTATAAGGGGCCTACCTAATAGGCCTTTGGGGTCCTGTATACACCTGGTTCTGCAACAGGTGGGTGCACCCTGGTTTCCCAGTGAACATGTCCCCAAATTCCTGCAACACTGCTCAGATTTCTCGAACCTGGGTAGGTGATAGCTGCTGGGACGTTGCTACCCCTTTCACTGAGGTGTCAGCTCGAGCCTCACTGAGGAGATCAGTCCCCAGATCTTCCTCAGACTCCTCCTGCAATCCACTGCAAATGCTCAGAACAAGGGCCTCCCGATCATGGTAAGGTTTCATCATGTTAACATGGTACAATTTCTGCCCCGGCCATATGCCTAGCAGTTCCACCATGTAGCTAATATCACTTACTTTGATTACCACCTTGAAAGGACCCTCTCATGCTGCTTGCAGTTTGTTGTGTCTAACAAGAATGAGAACCATTACCTGCTGTCCCTCAGCATACTCTCTAGCTCGAGCATTCCTGTCATACCACACCTTTTTCTGTTGTAGGGCTACTGCCAGCTTCTCCTGGGCAAAGCCCATGAGTTCCCCGAGCCTTGTCTTGAGGTTTAGGACATATGTCACAACAGAATCCTTGTGAGACTTGCACTCACCTTCCAACTCATCTCAAATTAAATCTAGAGGTCCCCTCACCCTATGCCCATACAGCAACTCAAAGGGTGAAAAACCTGTGGATTCTTGGGGAACCTCTCTGTAAGCAAACAACAGATGGGGCAATTATTTTTCCCACTCCCTCTTAAACTGATCTGCAAATTCCCATATCATGGACTTGATTATAGAGTTTAACCTCTCAACAAGACCATTAGTCTGGGGATGGTAGGGGGTGGTCTTCATGTGCTTCATCCCACAGGACATCCACAGACAAGCCAGCAGGTCTGACATGAAATTGGCACCTCTGTCAGACAGTATTTCTTTTGGGAAACCTACCCTGCTGAAAATCTCTAACAAAGCATTTGCCACCTTCCCTGCCTCAGTGGAGGACAAAGCCACTGTCTCAGGGTATTGTGTAGCATAATCCACTAACACCAGGATATACTTTTTCCCTGTGGAACTTGGGGTACTCAGAGGACCCACAATATCCATAGCTACCCTCTGAAATGGTTCCTCAATCACAGGCAAAAGCATCAAAAGAGCTCTCACCTTGTCTCCTGCCTTGCCTACCTTTTGACAATTCTCACAGGTCCTGCAGTACCCTGTTACATCTCTGGAAATTCCAGGCCAATAAAATTTCTGTATAATACATGTCTTTGTACGTTTATGCCCATATGACCTGCAAAGGGAATATCATGGGCT
Source organism: Protopterus annectens (assembly GCF_019279795.1). Lineage (NCBI taxonomy): Eukaryota > Metazoa > Chordata > Ceratodontiformes > Protopteridae > Protopterus > Protopterus annectens. The sequence goes on from NC_056725.1 coordinate 564,112,523, forward strand.
ATGGCTAGGAGCACCAGAAGGTAGGCTCTAGGCACTACCAACTGCTGTACCCTCTCACCTTCTAGCCCTCCCTCAGGGGCCCACTCTCTGTATAGTAACCCTTTGTCACAGAATACAGATTCCCCCTTTCCTTAAGAATCAGGTGCCTCCCTAGCTACCTGCCTCAGGCCTTGCAATGTAGGGTCTGAGAGCTGAGCCTGTCTCATCTCTCTCCTTGTAACCCTTCCCAGCTTCCCTTCCACAGGAACTCTGGAATCCTCTTACAATGGTGCTCACTGTCAGCCTGGGTACTACTACTCACCTCTACCTTTGCAGCCACTCTGTCCAAGGGAACATCAGTACCCACAAGCAGCTGTGGCTCACATTCAGTCTCACTGCTACAGTGTAGCTACTTCCATGAAGTAACCACCTCACCAGTCCTGGCTGCAAGTATGCAGTCTGTCTGGGTCTCCCCCAGGCTACCAGACCCACATGCTTGTCTCCTAGCCTCACTGCGTGTAACTGCATAAGTACATGGTACTGCCTCATCCAAATCCTTCCCTCCCAGGACAGCTGCGGGAAGGTAGTTTAGTACCCCTGTTGTCTCAAGACAACCTTCTATTGGCATTTTGTCTTCCCCACTTACTGGCTCCCTCACCCTTGGTTCACCACCTTGCCTCTGTGAACACCTGTATGCCACATGGCCTCACTGGTTGCATTCAAAACATTTAATCCCAGCTCCTGGACGTGTACCTAGACTAGTGGATTCCCCTGCTACTGGCAGATTCTGTTGGGGCAGTCTGTGCTGCCCACCATGGATTCCTTTAGACCCATGAGCAGTACTGGGGGTCCCCTTTTTGTACAGGGCTGCCCTGCTGGCCAGGTATAGGTCTCCCTTCTTCCCCAACTCATCTGAAGTAGCACATTGTCTATCAGCTAACCAGATCCTCATGTCCTCAGGCAAAGTGCTAAGGGCTTGTTCCCTCACCAAAAGGTCTGCCAGCCATTCAAAAGTGGTGACCTGACATCCAGTCACCCAGCTATGAAAATAAGTGCTCAGTTCAACATATTCACATACATTTTCATCTGCCTTGCGACTATGCTCATGAATCGTTTTCCTATACATTTCAGGTGTTAGCTTAAAACATTATAAAAGACAGTTTTTACAGCAGTATAATCAAAACAGACAGCATCACGTATTTTTGACAAAAAAGTTACAGCTTTCTCATGGAGTAAGGGGGTTAGAACCGTACCCAGAGCCTTTGATCAACACTATACTGTTTGCATACCCTTTCAAACATGTGAATGAAACTATCAAAATTATCCCCCTCTTTAAATTGTGGAAGAAATTTACTGACCTGTTGTACTTCTGGAGTCCAGTTAGTCCCTTCCCCATTACCTCCATGACTCTGGTGAAGAGTCAGCATTTCCCTCTTATGCTTCCTCTGATGCTGCTTTTCTTTGACTTCTATCTTCTAAAGCCTGGCTTCCAACTCAAGTCTCTTTAGCTCCAGCTGGAGTTTTATTTATTTTTATTTATTTTACATTTGTTGACTGGGCTAGTCCAACTGGATACATGTCCATTTGCAGTAGAGGCCTGGGGAGAAAAGCTCCAGAGAAAAAAAAAAAACTTACAAAAATTTTAAATGTAACATAAATGATTACAAAAGGCATCAAAAGACAGTAAAACAAAATAGAGTAAAAAAAGTTTACATAAAAAATAGAAGGAAAAAAAAAAAATTGACTTAAATATTACATAAAAAAATAGAAAAATTGACAAATAGACAAATAAGGAAATAGCAGTCGAGACTCAGAGACATTAGTATTTAAGTAAATATAGGTTAATATATAGAGTGTAGTATATAGAGGGGACTCAGAGACATTAGTATTTAAGTAAATATATGTTAATATATAGAGTGTAGTATATAGAGGGGACTCAGAGACATTAGTATTTAAGTAAATATAGGTTAATATATAGAGTGTAGTATATAGAGGGGACTCAGAGACATTAGTATTTAAGTAAATACAGGTTAATATATAGAGTGTAGTATATAGAGGGTTTATTGGTAGAAATATACTGGTTTTGGAGTGGAACAGTTAGTTAAGGATAACAGTTAGTCAGGGGTGGTACATGAGCATAACCAGTGGTTATCGTGAAAAAGTTTTAGATTAGTTTTAAAGAGTGGGAGAGAAGTCTGAGATGTAAGATCATGTGGTAGTTGATTCCATACTTTACCAACGTAGCTAGAGAATAAGGAGTCAACTGTAAGTTTTTTGATAAGGTAGTATTAATCAACATTTTGTTAGAGAAGCGTAAATTCTTGAGGTTATTATATGGCGTAATGAGGGTAGAGAGAATTTGAGTGTTGCTGGGTTGGTATAGGGTTTTATGAGCTATTGTAAGTTGGTTAAATCATAGCTGATTAAGGAGTTCTAGCCAGCCCAGTTGTTTTAGATTCAGACAGTGATGAGTCCTGAAAGGCGAGTTTGTGGCAAATCTCGCAGTATTGTTATATGATATAGCCAGTTTGTTGAGGTTATTTTTAGAAAGGTTAGTATATATGGGAGAAGCATAGAATAGGGTGGAGATTAATTGGGTTCTAGCTATTGTGGTCCTAGCTTCTGATGTAAGGAAAGGTTTGATTCTATAGAAGGATCCTAGTTTTCTGTTAATTGATTTTATTGTAGTATTTATGTGGGTGTCAAAGTTTAAGTGATTATCAATTGCAATTCCTAGGAGTTTGGTGGTGGGGTCAGGAGAAATACGGGTACTATTATTGGATATAAGAGTGAAATGTAGAGGGGTGGATATATGGGTAGGTGTAAAGAGTAAAAGTTTAGTTTTTTTTCGGGTTGAGGGGAAGACAACGGTTAGAGAACCATTGTTCTACAGTGCTGAAAGCTTTTTGTATAAGAGAATGAAGTTCGGTCTGGGATGTGGCTGAACAATTATAGTAGAGTCATCTGCATATTGAATGCAGGTAGAGAGTGGAGTGGATAGATGAAGGTCATTTATAAAAATGGAAAACAGTAGAGGGCCTAATATGGAACCCTGAGGAACACCTAGTGAGATAGGAAGGAGATTCGAAAGATGATTTTGCCAGAGAACTGCCTGTTGTCTGTTTTCAAGTTAGGATGTAAACTAGTTCATAGCAAGAGTGTCAAGTGAGAAGGACTTCAATATGTGTAGGAGGAGTTGGTGATTAACCATGTTGAAGGCTTTAGATAGGTCAACAAAGAATGCAGAGGAAAGAATGCTATCGTTGCGATTTTTGTTGATACAGTTAGTGAAGGATAGCAAGGCTGTGGTGGTACTATGGAATGGATGGAAACCATGTTGACAGTTAGCTAGTAGATTGTGATGGAGAAGGTGGTTAATTGTTTGTGAATACATTTCTCCATTATTTTAGCAAGTGGAGAGAGGAGAGCTATGGGGCAATAGTTGGAGAAATCATTGGAGTTTCCACCTTTGTGAAGAGGAATAATGTAGGAAATTTTCCAAATAGATGGGATAGTGCCTTCCTTTAAGGTTCTATTGATCAGTATGGAGATGGGATAAGCAATTGCTTTAGCTCCTTTTTGCAGGAATTTTTCTGGGAGTTTATCAGCTGAGGGGGTAGTGGGTTTTAGTTTTTGGATTAGGGAACAGATATAGGATGTGGGTATTGGTTCTAGGTGGAATAATGGTGGAGGAATGGTATTAGGAATAGGCAGATTAGAGGTGTCAGGGGATAGATGGTTTGCAAGATTCAGTAGAGAAGTAGTAAAGAAAGAGTTAAAGGTGTTGGCTATTTGTGTTGGGCAGTCAAGGTTGGAGCCTAGAGGATTAAGTGTGACAGTTTTAAGTCCAATGCAGAAAGGTTGAGCTGTCTCTTCTCCGAGGATATTGTATCTCCACTGCCAGTCTGATTGTCCTACTGGATGCTCTTTTCTGATGCAGCTGTAACCAAGGCTGCAATCAGGTCTGCCTTAGTCAGGTTTCCATGCACCAGTCCCCCAGGCTGGCACATCTCCACCAGCTGGCTCCTTGTCACCTTTCCATACTCCTCTGCTGACATGCTGCCTGCTCACCCTGACTAACTAAGCTAACAAAAGAAATAAAACAATTATGATCTGAACTCTGAGTATTCACTGCATGGCTGTTTTAGAGTACAAAACACCTTCAAAGATCACTGTACATAAGCTACAGGATTCACTCTACCCACACCACTACAAGCCAATTAGTATTTGCCAACCAAATAATATGTGATGTGGATATTCCACTAATGCCCACCAATTAGTATGTGTAGTGGATCCCACCACTGCAAACCGATTAATATGTGAGAATATCCCAACCACTGCCACCAATTAATATGTGTGGATATCCCAACCACTGCCACCAATTAATATGTGACTCCATGCCCTGGCCGAGCAATCAAGGAGCCTCAATCCTCACCACTATCACCAGAGTGTTACCAGAGTGCCACCATTCCATATATGAGGAAAGGATAACAAATACACACAGCAAAGTGCAATTTCCCTTAAGTGCACACAGAGATCACAGTCAGTCTGGGGCTGGTTGCCCCCTTGCTCTCCAGGTCCCCAATAAGACTTCCCATTGGCACAGCTATAGGGTCCAGATCTCAGCCTAGCTGGCAAACTAAAACTTCCAGTACCCTCTTTGTCCAACCAGTGCTTTGTGTCCCTGCCCAAGTAGCTGACACACACACACACACACACACACACACACACACACACACACACACACACACACACACACACACACACACACACACACACACACACACACACTAGTGAGTGTCTCTAGTAAGTCTAGGTATGATGAGATTCTAGGAACACACAGGATGACATATAGCTTGCCTGGATATGATATGGGACCTTGTCTATGGTGATTTGCATGTAGATAAACTCTAGAGCATCATCCTGTTTAACTAGCATAGAGTTATGCTTGTTGTTAATATAAATTGAGACCCCTCCACCTTTTGTCTCAGTCTGTGCAGCTGATGGTCTAAATGTGTGGAAGCACTGAAGCCTTGCACTGCTGGAGTACTTTCTGTGGATTTAAACCATGTCTTGGTAATGGCACAGATGTCTGTATGGTCTAGAATGAGGAGAACTTGTAGGCTCCTAGCACTGAGTGATAACACCTTTAGGTTTCTTTGGGTTTTATTTGCTATGTCAGTAGGTTTGGCAATTTGGCATTTCCAAAAACAAGGCTCTCAGGGGGTGGATAAAATTTTAGCCAATATTCGGAAGCCTAGGGGAAACAACTGCAGACCATCCTTTGCAAAGCAACATGGTCTGTTAATCATGTCCTCCCACTGTGACAAATATTGAATCCCTCTAGAAAGACACAAGAAACTAAGCCAAATTATTGAAGTCAAACTTCTTTTGTTTATTCTGTGGCATCATCCTTGGTGAAGGTAGAATGATACTCAATGCAAGGCACACACCTGCCTGAGACATATATTCAGAGAGATCAAGAATGTCTTTCTTCATATATCCCAGGGAAGTACATCTCAGGTTGTTAACACCCACATGAACTATCATAGAATCATACTGGCACCTGTGGTGTAGTGACTTGAGTGTGTGCCGGATCCTGGCTGTGGATAAACATTTAACCATAATCTTCTCTTTGTTCTGGAGAGTATGGCATCTCTGTGTGGTACAATGGAGCCTCCTATGATGGGAATCCTGGGTAATGTGTTGGCTTACCTAATGGGCTTTGTTCACGGGGGTCCACTGGATGAAGGAGTGTGTGCAGTGTTTGCTGATGCCTTTGGTAAGTGCTTTACAGATTGTTGAGGCTAGTTGTTGCCATTTATAGGCTTAAGAGTTCTCTGGGATTTGGGAAGATTGCTTTTTAGTACCTCAGCATAGATTGCTCTGTGTATGTAGTGGACACTATGTGTGGTGGATGTAGTGAGTGTGTGTGGTGTGTATGTGTGAGTGTGTGTGTGTTTTCTTAATAACCTTGTTTATAAGTGAGATTATTGCCTCCAGTGAAATTGTGTGCATTTCTCACATACAGTTATTGTGAGATACTGCTTGGAAACACAAGCTTAAAAATATGACAGTGATGAAAATGACACAAAAATAAAAACACTATGAAAAACACAGTGTAAATTCTGTAGCCTTTAATGAATGGTATTGCAGAAATCTACCTTGCTAAGTACTTTATATTTGAATAATTTAACTTATTGGTGCCATGGCTATTTTGTTGATGTGATGGGTGGCAATAAGTTGGGAAACAATGTGATGGAATAAACAAACCTGGAAAATGGGAACACACTTCCAAAATAGGTGCGGTTATTTGGAATATTGTACAAAAAGGTAAATTCATCCTGAAAATTCATACATACATCCAAAATTGATACTTTAAGAGACCCCACATCTTTCCACAAAGCCATGTGGCCAGCAACTACTCATGCACCAATACACTGGCCCAACGCTTCCTGGAATTCATCAATTCCAATGCCCTGGACCAGCTAATTCTTACCCCCACTAGAGGACGCAACATCCTTGACCTGGTTATTAACAAAACAGTGTAAGAAACTTCTCTGTGTGGAAGAGTTTCAGTCCATATATCTCTAGTTAATCACTATATATTAATCAGATCAGACAATAGTATTAGAAGTAGTGAACTTAAAATCGTCTTAAGTAAAAAAAAAAAATAATAAAAAAATATATAATTGTACAGAATTGCTAAGTATTCAAAAGTAATCCAAGCAAGGCAGGCAGTCTGTTTCCAGTTGAAAATCTTTTAAGTAGACAGACAAGTGATCCAAGTAAAACAAAAATAGAGTAATAGTTTCCTTACAAGCTTTCTAAATATATATCTATATATATATATATATATATATATATATATATATATATATATATATATATATATATATATATATATATATATATATATATATATACATACATGTTTAATCAGGCAAGGGAGTGGTTTATTGTGCTGTATTAAATAAAAGGTATCACATCATTATAAATTTCATTTAAAGTACATAATGGTTATATTATTATGACAGCTACTAAGAAGGGCAGGACCAACTCGAATGTCATACTGATGGGGGAAGGGATGTGAATTTAACATGTGTACCAATAACACTTTGTTTTACAGCACAATAAACCACTCCCTTGCCTGACAAAAAGTATATATATATATATATATATATATATATATATATTTAGAAAGCTTGTGAGGAAACTATTACTCTATTTTTGTTTTATTGGATCGCTTGTCTGTGTATTTAATAAAGGATTTTCAACTGGAAACAGACTGCCTGCCTTGCTTGGATTACTTTCGAATACTTAGTAAATCTGTACAATTATATATTTTTTATTATTTCTTTGACTTAAGATGAGTTTAAGTTCCTTACTTCTACTACTGTTGTCTGATCTGAATAACATACAGTGATTAACTAGAGATATATGGACTGAAAATCTTCCACACAGAGAAGTTTCTTACATTGTTTTGTTTTTGGACCCACTATACTTGTTTATTGGGCTGTTTTGAGACTTAGGGGATACCACAGAAATTACTTGTTTTTTTTTGTTGACCTGATTATTACTAATATGGGCAACCATTGCTCTACACTAATAGTCAATTCCTCCCTGGTTAGATCCGACCACAAACTAACTACCATGGAAATCCACATCTCACCCACACCCCAACAAAGGTAACCACCATGAAAAACTTCTCCAAAGCTGACTTTGGGCTCCTAAAAACAGAGGTGGCTAACTTCATGGCACCCATGTCAATGGAAAATAAATGCATGACTGCCAAATCATACACCAATGCACTATACAGACATGTACATAAATGCATGGAACTAGCCGTACCCAACAGAACCAACATGCTCTCCTCCAAAAAAGGTTGCCAATCTGGTGGTACTCTGCCATTAATAAACTCTACAACAGAAGGAAGAAACTGTTGCAGAAAAAGGTGAAGTCCCAAGACTGGAAAAACTCCCTTATTAGCCTCAACAAAAAGTTGAGATTCCTCATCAAAACCTCTAAAGCCAGCTATGAAGGCAGAATTGCAGCAGACACTAAAAACAACCACAAAGCCTTCTATAGTTATATCAAGAATCTCCACAGCAATACCCAGGTTTGCTCTGAGTTACTGCACAATGGTACCTCCTATACTGAGCCAACAGATAGTACCAACATACTGGCCGACAGATTCAGTGCCAATTTTACCCTTCCCCCCTAAAGGACCAATCACAATACTGGAGGAATGCTAGACACCCAGCATTACTGCAGCACAAGTTAAAGCTGCATTGTCCAAGGCCATGAATACAGCTTCCAGGGGACCTGACAATATCCCTGGATGTGTTCTACATGAACTACAAAGTGAACTGGCACCACATCTGTGTGGCCTGTTCAATCACAGCCTCACCTCAAGCTTTGTCCCTACTGAATGGTGCACTGCTACAGTCATCCCTCTCCATAAAGGGGGAGCAACTGCAGACCATGGGAATTATCACCCCCATTAGCCTGATGAGTCTGATATGTAAGGCTAAGGTGCGCATCATCATGGACCTAATTAACAAGGATATAGGGAATCTCCAAACTCCAGATCCTATGCAATTTGATTTTGTGAAAGGTAGATCATGCCTGCTCATCCTGGTTGATTTCTTGGAGTCAGTCACCAGAGCTGTGGATGAGGGCAAGGAAGATCATACAGCATACCTTGATCTGGCCAAGGCCTTTGATACCATTCACCACTCAGGAATTACTGATAAACTCACCAAACTAGGCATCAATCCAATATCACTAGGTGGGTTGCAAATTGGCTCACAGACAGAACCCACCATGTGAAAGCAGTGGACTCCAAGTCAGACTGCTGACCACTCATGAATGGAGTCCCACAGGGATCAGTCCTGGGTCCTCTCCTGTTTGACATGTATTTCTCAGAAGTTTAGGCCAACACAGAGGGACTCAGGCTGACCAAGTTCACAGATGACTGCAAGGTGGGAGCTATTATTAACTCCCCAAGTGACATAGACATCCTAGAGAAAGGCCTCAGTGAGACCAATGACTGGTGTCAAAACCATGGCCTTAAGCTTCATGCCAAAAAATGCGTTGTCATCCCCTTTGGGAAAAACTCAGTTCCCACTAATTACCACATCAATGGGAGCCCACTGAACATTGAAGGCATTATAAGAGATCTGGGGACACAGGTTGACAGCAACCTCTCTTCGGACCCCCACATTGCCACTGTGGTCAGAAAGTCCTTCTATGTAGCACATCTCATTACCAAGGTATTTGCATCCAGGAAGAAAGAGGTCATCTCTCTCTACTCTTCCCTCATTAGGCCAGTCATCGAGTATAATGCCCCATTTGGCATGTACCTCAACTAAACACCTGCAACAGCTGGAAAGGCCGCAAAAGTACCTCACAAAGAGGATCCTAGGCCTTAAACATATGTCCTACATGGACAGACTCAGAAAACTCCAGCTATTCTCTGTCTCATATCATCTACTAAGAGGTGATCTCTGCTTGACTTACAAAGCCATGTCTGACCCAGCTCTGTTAAAAATGCTACATCTAAAGAAAACCTAATCCCTCTGCATCACATGCTCCAGAGACCTCACCCTCATTACCGCAATCAACAGAACATGCTGGAGGGACAGGTTCATAACCCAGAGACTGCCCATGCTCTGGAATAGACTTTCCATACATGTCAAGAAGAACACCTCACTGACCCTCTTCAAGGGAAATCTTGATGAGTGGATGGGAAATAGATAGAGACACTGGGCACTAATGTCGGGTGGCACAATGCCAGAGCACTTGTATGGGCTAGGCTTGTAAAGGCTCCAAGGCCATTAGTCTATTACACACCTATGGACCTACGAACCTATGTTATCAAAAATTGATGAAATGATAAGCAAGCTTTGCTCACAAATGTAGCATGTGAACTCTGTAATATTATGCATTACTACATCTGTGTAAATGTACCAAAACATAGAATTTTGTACTATTAAATTACATTAAATGATAAAATATGCCAAAGTAGAACACCATTAAAGACTGTCCTTACTGCTGATTTTACAGTGCAATATTTCATCAAAATGATTAATAAATGTATCTGCTTTCTTTAGGATAATCTATGCCAGTGTGTAATTGTTTCAACACAAATTCACTTGTAATGCACAATATAGTAGAACTTCGGCAAACATTCACAAACAAGATTTCTGTTCACATCCACATGCCTTAAAAAGTAATCCAAAAAAACTTTTCTGATATGCTCCTGTTAACTACAGTCATAATAAAGATATCAGATTTGAATGCTTGTATAAACCATTACTGTATGTTGTAGGCAATGTTAGTTGTAAGATCAACCACTCAAGTAATACTGCACAGTGATTATAATATGCTGTATACATTTGTATTACTTAAAAACATTGGAAAGTATTAAAATAATTTTGGATGCATTGCATGAATTGTGTACAATGTATTCTACGTATCTGCTGGTTATGTTCAATCACTGTGATTTTACTTAAATTTAGTTTTGATGTGCTTAATTTTATACTTCAGCCTGCTCAAGTCTTTCATGTTGAAAGACAAAAGAGCTTACTTAAAGTACTAAACTAGTGTGGTGTTGAATTTCTGAGAGTTCCTAGCCATTTTTTGTTTGTAATGTGTCATACGTGACTACAAATAATTCTCAATAATCACACGCTTATGATTTTCTTACAGAATCACTTGACATTGCAAGGATCAGCTGTTTCTTATTTTCTATTTTGGTCATCTTAATCTCACTGCTTCTGTTTAATTACACAGTTTTATTTGTTTCTGGGCTGAGACTGAAATGGATGTATTGTGATCTGTGCTGTACCACAGTTAACAAAGTCAAATAAATACCTATGCTTATGGCACTGTGCCTCTGTATTCTGAATCTTGCACTGCTTTGTTATCTGCATCTGCAGTGCAGGTTCTGCACATCAGATGGAGGCAGGCATGAGAATCCAGATGCAGTTATGTTCAGCACTCAGAACCATGTTTGATTAATCAAGTTTACTGCTCTTCACTCTTGGCCTACAAGGCTTGCCATGTTTTGATGTCCGGTCTAGAAATTCCAGCCAACAGAATGTACAAGGACCTATTACAAGTGAGATAACACAGCTTTCAAAGGTTTCATCCCCAGGATACCTTTTTATGCTGAATGCCAGGTACTGCAGAAGACAAGAGAAGGGGTAGAGGTGGATACCTATAAATGTACCTTGCACTGGATGTTAATGGCTTAAACGACTTTTTTTCTAAAAGAGTCAGGGTCAGATGCTGCAACAAGTCCTGCTAGGATAAGCTGCAGCATATCAGGTAGCTCAACCAAACTAAGGGCGCTGCCTACTTGCTGCATCCCTGACCAAGCACCCAGGCCCTTCTAATACAGCTAGAGGGTGGCCGTACTCAAACCTACAGCATGGCAGCTTCTTATAGCTTTTCTTGGAATCGAGTGGTTTCCTGTGATGAACCCTCTGATGACTTGCTCAGCTTCTAAATGGACCCACCCCCTTTTCCTATGATTTGGAATATTGATCACAGATCTATACAAGGAGACAAAAAGGAAGGTAATCCCTCTGCAAAAAGGTGGACCGTCTACAGACTCTGGAAACTACAGACCCATAAGTGTCACTAGTCTCATATGTAAAGCCATGAAAATAATTATCATGGAAATGATCAATAATGACATAAGGAACCTCCACACACTGTACCCAACCCAATTTGGTTTTGCTAAGGGCAGGTCATGCCTATTCAGCCTGGTGGCCTACTTTGAGATGGTTATCTAAGCAATGGATGAGGGCAAAATGTTTCACACTGCCTACTTTGACCTGGCTAAGGCATTTGACACAATACCTCACTTGGGCATTGTTGACAAACTCAGCAGGTTAGGTAAAAACCCTTATGCCACCACCTAGCTCACAGTCAGGACTCAGGAAGTCAAAATAGGGGCATTCACCTCTACAAAGAGGCCAGTTCCTGGTGGAGTCCCACAGGGATCAGTCCTGGGACAGCTCCTTTTTGACATTTACTTCTCTGAAGTCAAGGCCAATGTAACTTGCCACTGGGTGACTAAATTTGCAGATGATTGCAACGTAGGAGCCATAATTGAATCCCCCACTGACACAGATGGTCTCCAGGAAGGGCTGACACAGACAAATAACTAGTGTTATAGCCATGGACTAAACCTAAATGTCACGAAATGCATAAACGTATCCTTTGGGAAATCATCTACCCTTGGTAACTATCATACTGACAACAAACCCCTAAGAGCTGACCCAGTATTCAGGGACCTGAGGACGCACATAGATAGTAATCTAGCCTTTGACCAACCCATGTCTACAGTAGTGAGAAAGTCATTCTATGTTACGCAACTTATAAACAAAGGTATGGCATCAAGGTTCAAGGAGTTCATTGTTCTACTGTATTTGGCATTCATTAGACCTTTCATTGAGTACAATGCCCACTTTAGTATGTACCTAACCAGGCATTTCCAGCAACTGGAATGTCCACATATATTCCTCATTAAAAGAATACAGGACATAAGTATCATGTCCCTTGCAGACCACCTTAAGGCCCTATCCTTGTAGTCTATCTCCTACAGTCTGTTGACAGGAGATCTATGCCTGGTATGCAGGTATTGTCAGACGCTACTTTGATGGACCTCCTGCATATCCACAAAATAAATATCACTAGAATTACTCATTTTAAAGACATAATCCTGGCCTGTGATATAAATAGGACCTGCTGGACAGACAGGTATTTATCCCAGAGACTCCCTATCCCTGTGAAGCAACCCATTTCAGGTAACTTGGACAACTAGATGTGGAACAGGAAATTCATCCCTGGCTTGGTACCTATGTCTCTAATGGATGCAGGCAGTCTGTAAATGGTTCAATTCCCAGGCCCCTCCTTGTAAAGGCTTTATGTCTCTAGCCCCTGCTTAAACCCTATCAAGACTACGGAAATTGTCAGAGATTTGACATGCATGGCTCGGCTTAAAAAGGCCCTTGTGGTCATTAGCCTAGTAAACACCTATGAACCTATGAAACTAAAAGGAAAAAAATTCACATTCTTCTGTTGTCCACTAATAAACAATGTTTAACAATTTGTGGTTATGTACCATGTGTAAACACCAGGCAGTGTTCCCTTTTCCTAAAAGTACAGTGATTCAGTATTATCTCCTTGTATGCAAAAAAAAAAAAAAAAATATATATATATATATATATATATATATATATATATATTAAGCATTAATGTTTTACATGTATTGATAACATTAGTCAATTGGTCATATTTTCCAGAATAATAACTTACAACAGCTAATTCTACTATATTTATCTAATTATCAATAACCTAAAATTATATTATAACATTTCTCACACTCACAAATTCCAGAGATTGCTTGGCTCTTACAGTCAGTTACATCAATACATCAGTCAATGATTACACCAGTTACATCAATTACATCAGTCATACATTACAAATATGTTGTAGCTCTGATATGTTTTTATGTCTGGTCATGAAAAAATATTTGTGCAGAATATTCAAAATTTCTGTTTTCTCAAAGTTTGTGCAAAGTTACATTCTCAGCCATCAATGTCTGTGATGCATTTCAGGGCTAATAATGTATGCATCTGTATAAATGGTGATGGTTTGCTGTAATGAGACACATTAGTATGTCTGTTAATTTAAATGTTTTACTGTACAAGTGCACACACAGAGGTATAACCTCAGTGGATGAAATGCTGCAGCCACCGCGGACACAGAAGGGGCACAATCGGCAGATCCTGACTGGTCTTTAATGCATTGCTGGCAATAAATGTTGAAATAGCATTTGTAGTCCAAAGTACTGTAGTGCTCCATGTGTGGCAAAAACTCAGCTGTTGTTACAAATGTATCAAGCAGTTTGATACAATTTAAAAGCCCTGGGGGCATCAGATTGAAAAAATCTGGGGGGCAGTACCCCGGATAGCCTGTGTTACGCTGTAATTGCTGTAGCTGTTGCATAGTGACTTGAAAAGCATTATCTAAATATTAGTAAATGAGGACAAAATATGATTGCTAGTATAACAATGCTGGTTATTCTAATGACAAATAACATTAACAAAGTTACAGATCACCAGTCGTCAAAAACTGTGTTCACTGTTTGTGTGTCTGGTTCATTTATCTTCAGTGGATAATACTGGTGATTATAATAGTAGATATTTATATGCATTAGTCCTTTTACAACCATCTGGATGGTCATTTCATGTATGAGAAAAATAATACATTTCTACATGTATGTCAAACACATATGACATAAAGCACACTTAGCTCCATGAAACTCTAAACCACATTTTGTTGCTTGTGTCTATATTAGTTGTACATTGGAAAGAACAAAAAGTAAACCATTGCTCTTTTTTTAAATAAATTTATTTTGGCCAAAAAATATGCAAATCTATATGTGCAATTCTAAGAAAGAAACAGCAGCCATGACTAATTTAAAAACTGAGAAGGTGGCAAGCTACATCGTCCTAGGGTGTATATAACTTTGAAAAAATGAACCTGCAATACAGTATAAGGTAGCAGAGAGCACCTAAAGAACAATACACACATAAACATAATTAGCAAAAGTATAAATCAGCTTTTGAATTCTACTGATGCCGAAGTATATTTTGTCAAATGATATACAAAATAAAAAAAAGGTATGATTCCTAAAAAAATGAATCATTAGTTTAGCACATGTATACAGTTTTGGTGATTTAGTTGTAAAGCATGTCTGCAATTACTTTACATATGATGATGTTTTAAGTTCTCATTATATGCAATTATTGGTATACCTTTGCTTTGCTAATATTATTTTAAGATTACGTTTTGGTTGCTGAACCTTAACACCACTGTGTAAGATCTGTATCTAGTGGCACATTCCTCCTAGACATTTATATGTCTAAAAGATGACAAAAGTCCGTAGTCAGAAACTACTCCAAAAAAGCAAATGAGAAACACTGTCTGGTAACTATAATGGCTGTCCTCCTCTAGTACTTCCGAAACACAGAATTCACTTGAATAGAAAAACACTTTTATTCCATGAAAATCTGCACAGCTACGATAAACATAGACTAATGCAAGTAGATTTAGCGCGCTTTCATCTCATCCCCTGAGACTTCTTCAGAATCATCTGTTATTAAGTTACATACTCATTTAAATAACCTTTCTTTACATTTCATTGGTTGTTCATTGGCACATTGATGTTTAAGATTTATTTTCCATTATTCCCCCACAAAGAAGGATTGGAATGGTTTGAAAAAATGCTCATTGATTTCCAAATGTTGAAGACTGATGAATTTAAGCTGGTACTAGAGAACATGGAATTGGTTTTGAAATACAACATTATCTATTTTCAGGGAGATATATATCATCAACTTGATGGGGTAGCAATGGGGTCAGCATGCGCCCCTATTTATGCTAATATAATAATGTTGTATTGGGAATTATTACACGTTTTCCAGTCCAGTTTTCAACAAAACATAGTGAGATATTACCGTTTTTTGGACAATATTTTTATTGTCTGGGAAGGTACACATGAAATATGTCCAAAAGCATCCAAGATGAAAGTAGGAACTCAGCAGCAAAAGTAAATCTGTTTATTCAAGTACACCAGGTATCAAGGAAAGAAAAATCCACAGGTACACATGAAACTATTAAGGAATTTATGGAGGTTTTGAACAGCAGTACCAATTTTTTACAGTTTACATTTGACTGTAATAAGGATGGTATACATTACTTAGATGTCAGGATAGACAAGGACTATGGAAAGAAGAACTATAGATCTATCATCTATAGGAAAGAATGTCATTACAGTTCATATTTACATTATAAAAGTGATCACCCCTACTATCTCAAAATGAATATATTAAAGGGTCAGATGATTAGGGTGTCAAGAATGACATCTGACCTAAATGACTTTACTAGGGAAGTCAATATTGTCCACAATATGTTTAGGGAAAGAGGATATCCCGAGAGGATGATAGAGAGTATTAAAAAAGAAATTATCAAGAAACGAGATACAGATTATAGACCACTATTGTTACAAGAAACTAGGATTAACACCAACCCAGTATATAACATGGACAGATTGTGTAATAAAATGAAAGAAAATAGTGTGACAACCAGCCATATCAACAATAATAGTGAGAGAAGTGGGTTAGATTTACCACATTTAGTTTTAACTTACTATTATGATATAGGATGGATGAGGAGGTGTATCAATGAGGTATGGAACATGTTTAGTAGAATGCCCACTAGAATACAAATATTTCAACAACCTTTAAAATATAGCCTCAGGAGAAACATGAATTTGAAAAAACATCTTAGAGAGGAGAAAAGGTGACAATCAGGGGGCATGCACTAAGTAGGTACACATAAATGTGGAAGATGCGCTCAGTGCCCCTTTATATCGGGTGAAAAGGAACTTATCATCCCCAATATAGGGTTAAAACTGAGGAGTTATAGCTACTCCAGTTGTTATACCAAGGGAGTTGTCTACTTGGCATACTGTAAGACATGTGGGGCATACTATGTGGGGAAAACTGAGAGGAATTTGAGGATTCGTATTTATGAACATGTCAGGGACATCAACAAAAAGAATGAGAACAATGCCCTTTATAGGCGCACTTTGAAATGTACAAACATGAATATAAAATTCTGGGTATTGGAAGCGGTCAAGCAGAGAGAGAGGGGTGGTGACTGGGAAACATATTTGGAATACTGTGAAATGATATGGCAAATCAGATTAGATTCCTGTACCCATCTGGGAATGAATGACCATATCTCCATTAAACCAGCCCTGAAATTGTTGTCATTGAATCCCAAGAAGAAACAGCAATAATATAGTTATGTTTTTAACCCCAACAAGATAACATCTATTATTTATATATTTATGCATTTAATTATTTAATTATTTTGAGTAAATATATATATATATATATATATATATATATATATATATATATATATATATATTCATTTCTATGCTCATATATATTTTTATATATGTATATTGCTAGTGTTTTTTACTGTTTACATTTTACATTTGTAGTTTTTAGTGTGTGTATGATGTAATGGTGTTCTACATACTTAGGTGTCTGTATTTTTTGCACTTTTTTGCACATTTACAATTTTTTCATCTATATAATATTTTTAATTTTAGTTTTTGAGAGGAAGATTTATATTTTGCTATACCACAGTTTTATGACTATTGATATTATTTGAATTAGTGTGATTAAGGAGTTATTTTGGAATACTGCTATTTGTTTTATGGTTTATTAATTGAGTGCCAATGAACAACCAATGAAATATAAAGAAAGGTTATTTAAATGAGTATGTAACTTAATAACAGATGATTCTGAAGAAGTCTCAGGGGATGAGATGAAAGTGTGCTAAATCTACTTGTATTAGTCTATGTTTATCGTAACTGTGCAGATTTTCATGGAATAAAAGTGTTTTTCTATTCATCAAGTGAATTCTGTGTTTCGGAAGTACTAGAGGAGGACAGCCTTTATAGTTACCAGACAGTGTTTCTTATTTGCTTTTTTGGAACATTTATATGTCTGACCTCTGTCTTGGGACAGATAAGTGGTCCTTATACTTCTGTAAATGGAACAACAATAACATGGTCTCTTCCATGTCACACATATGTAAAGGGTTAGTAAATGCATACCTGCATGTATTGTAGCAGTAGAAATGCAACTACATAGCTGTGGAACATCCTTATGAATGTATGTGTCCATGGGGTAGGTAAGGAGCAGGGGTGTACTCCCTAGTCAGCAGTGTACATGAGCTCTGTGCAGGACACCAGCTTGTGACTGCTTACTGTAGTTTGCAAATGTGGCTGATAGAGCTCCTAATGTCTGATACAGATGAATGTGCAGCAGCATTTTTCTCAAGGCTGGCAACATGATAATTCTTCCTGCAAACTCTGTTTTCCTTTTGGCAGTGTGGGCTAGTGTCTGTCCAGATGGAAGCCTACATAGATTATATATGTTCTCTGCATTCATGTATACAGTCAGCAAATACATGAATGCAGAGAACATACATGAATGCATAGATTATGTATGTTCTCTGCATTCATGTATTTGCTAACTGTATACCTTTGATCTATGTGCCATCTTTGGACATTGGCTAGGTCAGTAAGCAACCAGATGAATTCAAACTACAGGATTTCAACTGGTGAGGACTGAACCAGGCATCTGGAGCTTAGGTATTATTAGTTATGCATGCTGTCTTACTAGAAGTGGCATGGTAGATAGTGTCAATTTATACAGAAAATTTGTAAACGTAATGCTACTGTGTGCGCATGCTTTAGCAATGGTGTAATAAGTGAAGTTGTAAACAGGTAATGATTTGTTCTATGTGTACTACATGTATTAAGTATAATAAAATTATACAATTAACTAAATGGCTTTAGGAATTAAAATACTTCATTAAGTTATATACCTTAAGTGTTTTGGCATGTGGCCTTCAATGGAGAACAACAGCATTTAAAAAAAATGCACTTTATTTAATAAAAATAATTGCAAAGGTAGCAACATACATCAACAATAGTTAATCATCTAGAACTATCCTACTTGTCCAATACCTTTCTCCAGTTTAGATTGGGTGTTTCTAATGCCATTTGTTTTGCAGATGTGCAACAGGTCTGTAAAGGGCTGGATCAGCATAGATCACCTCTCTGCAGTGTGTAGGAGGCCAAGTACAAAGATAAGGCATTGAGGCAGTTTGCATAGGACATGTTTTCTACACCACATATTCTTTTTGCGAGGAATCAATATGGACATTCCAGTTGTTGTGTATGTCTGGTCAGGTACATATCAAAGCTGAGCATTGTACTCATTGACTGGTCTAATGAGAGCTGAGTACAACTGAATGATGACATCTTTGGACCTTGATGCCATATATCCTTACATATAAGTTGTGCTGTGTAGAATGATTTTATTCCTGCAGTGAACATATAATGGTCAAAGGCCAAATCACTGTCTGCATGTGTTACCAAATCTCTGACCAATATATCAACTCTTAGGGGTGTATTATCAATGTAATAGTTTCCAGGGGTGGTTGTTTTTCTGAAAGATACTATTATGCATTTTTTAGCATTGAGCTTTAGACCACAAATTTGGCACCAGTTAATAACCTGTATCATGCTGTTTTAGAGGATGTTTGTGTCTTTGGGGGATTCTATGACTGTGCCTAGTTTGCGATCATATGGCCCTTGATGTTGGCCTTAAATTCAAAGAAAAAGATGCCAAAAAGAACCAGCCCTGGGATACTCTGCTAGCAAATGACTTTTTTGTGGAGGTGGAATCACCTATCTTGACTACCTCTGTCCTATTTGTGAACCAGATTGTTATTCAGTGGCTGGCATAGGGGGTATACCTAATTTCATGAGCTTGTCTGCAATGCCTGAGTGGCATATTGGCCAGGTCAAGATAGACAGCATGCACCACTTCACCCTTGACCATCGCTTTGGTGACCTTCTCAAAGAAGGCCACCAGACTGAGTAGGTATGACCTGCCTTTGACTAAACCAAACTGGGCTGAAGCCAATGTCTGAAGGTTTCCAATGTCATTATTTATCATGTCTATGATTATTCTTTCCATGACCTACATATAGGCCTAGTTAGGCTTACGGTTCGGTAGTTTCCTGAATGAGTGGATGGCCGAACCTTGTGCTAAGGGATAGCAGCTTCATTCTTCCAATCAACTGGGATAAAGCCTGTTGGAGGCTATGGTTGGAAGGTGCTTCTAGTTGCCCCTATAGGTCATGATTCATGCTATTATGGAGGCATCACTGAATTTCAGGTCACATCAATGCAGTGTTTTTGGCTTTGGAGAGTACATTGAGGACCTGTTCCCTAATTATAGTTCTGAGAGGTATGGTTGGGGGTTATTTCTTGTAAGGTGCTCTGGGGGACAAAGCGGGATAAAATTAGAATTTAATTTATCCAGCAGTAGATTTTCTATATCGGCCAGCTCAGTATAGGTCTCTTTTACCTATATAAAATAAAGTGCAGGAACATGTAAGGAGGGTAAACAACTGCTTCACTGTTGTAGTAATATTTCCTTTGGACCTCAAGACTAACGCCATTAATCTGACTTAAAATTCTGAGATATTATGTAAAACATTACATTTTCCACATGGAAATATCCACCTGGGATTTACATTTGTTCTTATCAAAGCTGTGTTGTTTAACAAAGTGACTCCATATAACAGAATCTACAAAATTTCTTGTCTTTCAAGATTTGTAGCCCTTCTGCAGGAAACACTAAAATTATTATTAATATTTATACTTACAAACTCTTCCATTAGTAATAGACTTCATTTTTTCTCTGCCTGCTTCATCAGTTCATCTGAAAATGTATGGTATATATGTTTACTATCAAAATGTTGAAGTGTAGTAGTTCAAATACCATTCGGGGGAAATCATGACTCCAAGGTTAAAGAATGCTGAAAGTATGTCTTACGAACCATAATAATGAAAATAAAGCTGCATTTATTATTATGTGTTCGGCATTGTGGTTGAGATTGCAGTTACAGTGGGGACATTTACCATTTCCCTACATATATATATATATATATATATATATATATATATATATATATATAAAAATATATAATATATAATATTACTCAGTTACAAAACACACATCCCCAAACTCAAATTCCTGTCATACTCAAATTATGCTCCCGATTACAAGACTGGCAAACTTTAAATGCTTCCTTTCATTCCAATATTATTAAAAACATGTTCATCATTGTTGTCATATTTTCATACTTTCTATGAATGAACATTTTCATAATATCGTATACCTTTTTTTCCAAAAACGTTTCCCACTTACTTAACATTCTATCACACAGCAGTTTCCCAGAAGGAAGTGAACTTGTAAACTTGAGGGATCATAATTTGTCCAAAACAAGAAGATGCCAGTTTGTACTGGAGTTTTATACATTTGTGCTCCAATTTTTCTGCCACTACCACAGAGAGATTTAAATCAAAATAACTAATTTCATGTTTATGAAACAACTTAATAAAGACAAGCCAAACCTATTATGAGATATTTTGAATATATTATTTATGCATGCTGTCTTACCATAAGTCCTGCACACATGTAGGTTGCCAATTCAAAGTACCATTATTTTCACTTATTAAATCAGCCAAGTGCCCTTAACAGTTATGTAATTTTAAGTAACATACTAACATTCAAAGAAAAATATATGCAAAATTAAAACTAAAAAAAAAGAATGAAACATCATTTTCATATATTTATATATTTATTTAGTTAGTTAGCTATTGCAATGGGGAAGCACCCTGTACCCCAACCCCCTGCTACTTATATATACTAACTTTGAGATCACATAATATTGGAGAAAGAGCATATTCCCCAGTCCAGAGAATTGTGCAGTCTCACACACCTGCTGACCATCTACTTAGCTACCAAATTCTGTCAACTAAACAGATGTTGACCAAACGTAGTTTCAACCAAATGCCTTAGAGAGTGCATTGAGGACCTGTTCCCTAGTGATATACCCCTATATATAAATATGGACAAATTAGGATAACAAGAGTATGTAATAAGGGAATTGTGAGCTAAAGGGAATCTTGTAAAAGTAGAGTTAATAAGCTAGTTAGGTAGGTCCTGTTCTGATGTGATATTAGAGATCAGTGAACTGACTATTTCATGTTTGTGGTTGTGGTTGTTGTTGTTATTGTTTTTGTAGAATCCCAAATGCATTTCTGAAAATCTTTAACATATAGATATAAAGAAGCAACAGTTTAAGAACTTAAATGGTCAGTCCTGAATTATAGGATGTTGGTAAATGCAAAATGAATCTGGGGTTTAAAATCATGGCAAGCCATTGTGTGAACATTTAGCTCTAGGTGATGGTCATTGTTGAGGTGACACTGCAACCCCATGGATAAAAATCTGGGAAAATGGGGGCTGATTTGGATAGAATTTATATGTGTGAGAATAATTATAGTTATGAATTCATTAATGGAAATCTGTACACATTATTGCATGCATTTCCCAGTAGAAATTTCAAGGTATGAAGTTTATCTAGTAGAATTTTTATAGGATGGAACTCTAGTATTCAAAAATGTGCTTATGTCTCAATCTGCGGTTTCCATGGAAATCATGTGGTCCATATATATGTAAGTGAGTCTGAGAGCATTATCACAGGAAGGTCACTGGGCATGTGCAGTCAACATTTCAGAAGGTTAGAAATATTTGACTCACAGATTCTGTATTGTGCAGGACTCAGAAGAAACAAACTGTGAGTTTTATGATTTTTACACATTTTCCCTGTTATCTCAGTTTGTGTGATCTCAGACTTGATATGTATTGAAATCAGGAAGAATATGGGGCACCTGTAGCACATCAGATATACAGGGATTGTGCCACCCTGCAAACAAAAATGTTTTGTATTTTTTTCTTTTTGTTTATAGTGGTGATAGTGGATATGATTTTTTTTATGTAGTGGATACATTTATTTGCAATGATTTCTCCCATGTCCATTAAATGACATATGTCTTTACAAGCATACTTTAATGCTAAAATGAAAAAGTAACTCATCTTATTTTAGCACCCAAATAAAATTGCATGTAATTTATACAAATCCCTATAAAGCAATTAAGATGCCATCCATTCCAACTGTATTCCAACAGCAGAGATTCCCATTGTCACTAATGAAATGAAGGTTTAGTGCTGGCTTGTCTCTTGCTTCTACCCAAGTGATAAATGATGCAAACTTTGCAGGGGCTCAGCATTTAGTATTTAGTGGTCACAAATGTGGAGACCTTACATAATGAAAATGATTATCTTCCAGTACTGTACATGCTTTATGATTTGCTTTGATCTGACTACCTTGTGTCCTCTAGGAATAAGAATGTTATGTTTAATACCAAACAGAACCGACATAAATATAATTCATTGTAAGAAGAGAACAACAAAGGTACTATAAAGCAGAAAAAACAATTATTTTCTTAGAAGCGTTTTTTAAATGATCGAGGAATTTCTAGTGTTTTTATGGTGAGCCTAGATCCCCAAGACTAGTGCTCTTTTAGCCTACCTTTTAAGCTGCAGTACACAGTGAAGGTAACTGGGAATTTTACATAAAATATTTATGTTTCCATGTACTGTGAATTCTGTAATGGGGAAGCCATATAGAAATGTGTTTTGTGATCTGTATTGTCAGGTTATGGAAAAAAAAAAAAAAATCTGTTCAGCTGTGATTGTATATTATTCATATTTGCAGGGATAACAATGTGAAGAATGTGGCAAAGTCTCATTAGATTAGGTAGCTGGTATACTCATCCAACAAAGGCCCTGATTCACACTGAAGCTCTATGATAAAGAGCAAGAAGTCAGTGACATAGGAAAACTATAACAGATGTGCACACACACACACACACACACACACACACACACACACACACACACACACACACACACACACACACACACACACACACACACACACAATCAGTACTGACAGGGTACATTAGCATGTGCACTAAAAAACACTGAAAACATTTAAACAATGAGGAAAATACAGTTTACTCATTAACTGGTGCTTAGCTTTCCATGCATTGCCAGAAACACTCATGTGGTAATAGATCAAGTGTTTCTCTACTTGAGTGACAGCTTAATTCAGTTCATTATACCACTATTAAATAAAAATTTATTGAAAACTGACAACTTCCAAACTTTAATGAATGCTTAATTTAGGTCTTCATTTTTCTTGAAAATATATTCGAATTCAATGTTTAAGTTGGTTTTTCTTCTGGTGGGTGCTCACATAAAATGCAAAATGTGGACATTACATGTAAAGTAATAGACAAGACATCAGTACTGACAGTTAACATAACCTGGACTGCAAAATATGACACTGGAAGACATATGAAATATAAACTGACTAATCTATAATATCTGCACATATTAAAATCATTGCAACAATGCATCCCCTTCCTTCATTTCTATGCAACAATGCATGCCCTTCTTAACTTATTTTAATTTTTTTATAAACTATTAAATGTTTATTACAATAAATTTTTGTTTTCCTAAAAAAAAAAAATTTTTTCATCATTCCCTCTAATAACACGCCAATTTTTTGATTATAATTTTAATTTCAAATTTGATAATATTTTTATTTCCTTACTATCTAATTATATATTTATAATTCTATTATTCTTTTTCATTTAAAAAGTATTGTAGTGATATTAATTTTCAATTAAATAATAAATTTAATTATTAAATTAGTTTATTGTTATATTTAAATTTAATATTTAAGTTAATTATTTATGTATTTAAGCTATGACTGTTTGTAAGTGAGTTATTCTGAAGAAGTATGACTCTTGAAAGAAAATTATAAAAAAAAAAGTGGATTACGCTATTTCCTGTCTTTTTTCCATCATATTTTCCTACAACAGCTGCATTTGCCATTTCTGCTATTTTTATTTGTCATTATACCACTAGACAGAAAAACAGCATAAAAACCTAACTAGTACATAAGAGAAGAATTTGAATGTTTTGAATGTTCACGGGCACTAGAGTTTGAGGTCTGGGCTCAGTTCCCAAACTGTCACATATTTTTCTTCATATGATTTCTAATATGGTTTACATTTTTCTAGCTTGTAAAATATGTATAATTACAGCTAACTGTCAAACAAAGAAGCATAAAACAAACAGTGCACTGACAGTACCATAAGTAAACTGTCTTGCACCTCATGACTTCCATAGCCAAGCCATCTTAACTCACAGCAGCAATTTCCTCTAGATCATTATGGAACACACACTGTCTAGAAGGCCTCTGGGTTTTATATGTAGGCAAGCGATGTCAAGTTTGTAGTTAGAGTGAAGTGAGACCAGCTAAAATAAATATTGAGCAAGGCAGAAAGAAGCAAGAGTCGGAAATGACAAGCAGTTAGAAATGTCAATAGTAGTCTCTTGAGTCAGCTGTTAAGTAAACGAATTTATACTATTCTGAGGCCTTTTAATTAAACCACAGGCTTGTTTGTGTGCTTTTCAAATGGATGTAACTTTTGGGAACCCTAGAGCAATTTTGTATAATGCAGTCACATGTAACTAGAAGTACAGAATACTGACTTCTGACATGTCTCTCAGCTGCATTAATGTACACACACACACACACACACACACACACACACACACACACACACACACACACACACACACATCATCCATTCCAGCTATATTTCAACAGTTATATGATTTTTGCATCAAACAAAAAAAAAACTTTATGGCTGTTTAAAAGCTAGCAGAAATTTACATAATGTCAAAGTTTTATCTAGATTAATACAGAACAAAATATATAAACTAATTAAATTAGCCTGATGCAAACATTAATTTTAGTATAAGGATCCCACTTCTGGTGAATTTAAAATTACTATATAATTCAAACAAGTGATGCTTTGTGGATCATCAGTTCAATCCTGAAGGCAAGACATGTTAATTTTAATGTGCAGAACTGACACATTATGTAACTCAAGAGTTTTCTATAGTCTTAAGCTGTTAAAGCAGACAGCATATACTGATAACAGTATAAGTTGCAAATTTGGTACTCTGGGCAGTCCCCAGGCTGACATACCTCATAAACTAAAGTACAAGAGTAAAATAAAAGTTTCTCTCCAAAGTTGAAGAGAAAAGAAAAAGCTCTTCTCTTCTTTTCTACTCTAGGGTTGACTGCAGCACTGGCATATGGTCAAATGGGGCCATAGGCAGGGTAATGTACCAGGGCCCCCAACTATACCAATTTCCCATTAATTAGCTGTCTCTCCCAAATTAAAATAATACACTTTTCATATTTCTTAGTCTGAATGCTATTTTTGTCTTTACTTCAAAAATGATTAGAGAGATTTAGGTTTAATTTAATTGTTTTATTTCAAATTTTGCAGCAAAAGCATTGACAGACATTTGCTAAATAAAACAAACAGATCTCACATTGAAAATGGACTAAGCTTTTCTTCCCTTGAAATTAGCTTTTATTGAAAGTGTGACAGGAAAGCCATCAAGCTACAATGGACATGTTGGGAATTATAGTCAAATAGCATATAATGGAGCACTAATTAGTGGCTATGTGAAGGATGCAGAGGTTCAAAGACGATATGTAATGCATTTGCTAACAGCCTGGGACAGGCTACTGGTTGCAAGCATTCGTTTTCATGGGCAACTCAGGAGCACTGCATTGTGAAGTGACTTGGTCAGACTCACACTAGGCAAATGACTGAAGGAATCAAACCCTGCAGGAAGTAGCTCATTAATAGGTCATAGCTAAGTGTCAGACAAACACTGTTGCAGCCCAACACAGTGTACTTCAAATGCACATGCTTGCAAAAATACAAGCTAACGTAAAATGTATTCAGACTTAAAATATTTTAAACTCATATAATGCATGTTATCCGATTTATTCATAGCCAAATAATAAATACACAGTCAACAAGACAAGAGAATCAAAGATTTTCTCCAAAGAATATGGTTCATATGATGATGTTGCAGTTTCCTACAACTGATTTTTTCCTTTACACCATAAATACTCTGTGATGTAGAAACCAAGCATTTATATATACCCAAGAACACACACACACACACACACACACACACACACACACACACACACACACACACACACACACACACACACACACACACACACACACTCATATACACAGATAGACCATCAATTATAGCCTCTTCTATGATTGTGTACATCACTGTTGTTTGCTTATGATCAAATGAGTGAACAAATACATAAATATGTTCCGGAAATGTATTTCATCTCACTGCTGTGAGAGCCATACAGTACAACCCATAACATCCACTATACCCTTCCAACCTCTTAGCTCAAGAATCAGAGATAAAGATCTAAAATCAATATCATATTAAAATATTGTTTTTACATATTTGGAAAGTTGCTAGTATAGCAAGTTTACATTTTCTGAAGGATACAAAGTCTGAAACTCATAAGTTTGTCATAATTTAGTGGCTGGGTTCCACAAGAATTGGCCAGAATACCATAGATTTTATGAGGAATAGAATTTAACACAAAATTGAAGACAGCTGAGAACTAAGCCCTCTATACAAATACGCACATGCACACACACACACACACACACACACACACACACACACACACACACACACACACACACACACTCACACACTTACACACTAAATTGTACATATGCACTGTATTACTGCATATCACATCCGCAGGGGTATGTCTTCCAACAAGTGTGATGCGTTTTTAAGACTGCACTGTGCCAACCTTCAGAAAGTCACTCTCACTCATTGGCTTTATATTTGAGCCAGTGAAATACAGTAATTCAGACTGTTCACACATTATAATGGACTAATAGAGCAGACCCATATTGAGAGGTATGGATGGAGCATTTTTTAAGTGTACTTGTACTGCAGAGTGCTGAAAAAACTTACTGCTCATCAACATGAGTGTCTGTTAATCAGGAAAGACATCTGTGGTGTTTATGAGGCCCCCAGCCAGCACTAGGCCATCAGTAGCCACCTATGGAACCTTGTGCTGGATCTGGCCCTGCCCATCCAGCATTACATGGTCCAGCCAAAGTGAATCTTCATGGAATGCTAGCAATATGTTGCTAGTAGTACACTTATGTATTGCCATTTAGATCACTCACCTAACAGCTTGTGCCAAGGGTAGCCCGCTCTATATTGGAAATTGCTGAGTTCCTGTTTTGCCTCCTGGAATCTAGTAACACCAACCTACTCATTCTGGGAGAATGGAGTAATCCCTAACAAGCTAGAAACCTTCCAGTATAACTTATGGCTCAGTTACTCCATTTTATAGACTTTTCACTAAGGAAAAGAAATGCATGTGCATTATTTTATATTTCCCATTTGAGAGTAAGAGAAATCAGTTTCATGTACTCAAACTAATACTTCCAGTAATAATAATAATAATTCAGATTTAATCCAGTTTGCAGGAAAAGAGTTCTAAAACATAAATTAAAGACTCTAATGACTTGTTTCAATCTCAATTTTTTTTTTACTATGTAACTGCTTCTAAACTGGTGACATCAGCTGTGACTATTATCTTATGCCACAGTCTTTTGTACCTTCGACTAAGCTTTCTGTATAAATTTCTACATTAGATATTTATCTTTATGTCTTTTTATTTGGTTCCTGCTCATAGGCTTAAATGGCAATGGCCAGTGCGAAGTTTGTTTCTAGATTTGTAGTACTTGGTATCAAGATTATATTTAATCTGCATGACAACTTCTGATTTTATAATGTGACTTACTTAATATTATAACACTTCACTGTGATATTATGAAATGTCGGAATTTCATCTGAGATTCACAAAACTTTTTCTGTACTCACATAAACTATTGTGGCCAAAAGCGTCAGTTTAGGAGAATGTGGGAAATGCAATTCAGAAACATGATTAACTGCAATAAGGAAAGGCCTCATGTATGGATAATCTTTGTGTGTTTGAATCACGTACTGTTACTGCAAGTGCAAACCATACCTCTCAAAATCCCTCAACCATAGTGAGCAAAGTGTGTAATACTGTAAGGGACATTAAACATTACTCTAAGACACTTAAAATATGGTTACCACCACTGGTAGCCCATGTATCGTTTTGGCACAACAAATCTCCAGTCCCATCTTTCAATCTCTCATACATATTCCCCCATTCAGACACAGACAACCCCCCCCACACACACACACACACACACACACACACACACACACACACACACACACACACACACAAAACACACGCACAACACACGCACACACACACACACACACACACACACGCACACACACACACACACACCTGTCAATTGTCCATGATTTACAGACTGTCCCTCATTTTGACTTTTATATTTGCCCTGTCACTCATAAATCACAGATGATTACAGTCAGTTATTGATTTCAGACATTAGATTTTCATACCTTTTACTGTTAAGAAAATGCATCAAGATGAAAAACCTGTTGTTCTGTTAGCTTTTTAAGTGTCTTAAAGTAATATTTGAAAATTGCTCTCAATGTTTAGGGTTCCCTACAGTATTACAGGCTTTGCTCATCAGTTTTAGGGAAGGTGAGGGATATGGCAGCCACCCCCACCCCACACACAGACAAATGCACAGAGATGCATACACATATCTAAACACACTTCTGATCCTCTAACTAATGTCCTACTGCAATCACCCAGACAGACAGGCACACACATGCACACACACACACACACACACACACACACACACACACACACACACACGCACACACACACACCCCACCACTTCCTGTCTAATTGTACCTTTTGCATTATCTTCCTCACTGATTACAATGGGGGATCCAGTACCTTGGGCTTGTTCGCTAACATGAAGTAGAGTGATTCTCTGAATCGCTCAATTGAGTAAGTACTCTGCTCGGAGATATTTCTGGGAGAGACCACATAGCTAATTAGCACAGACCACTAACCCAAAATGTCTTACTAACACTTAATGGGGATCACAGTGGTGGGCATCTGTCTGCATTGAAAAGGGCGACCTGTGCATGGGCAGTAGCCCTGTCCGAATCCCAGACAGTTTCTGAAAAGTTAGTTTATTTAGTTTTCTGCTCTAAACTTAACAATTTATTGTTGCTCAGCAAGGTGTCTCTTCTGGCTGGAAGGTAGATCAGCCTACATTTTGTAGTTGTATTAACAAAACTGCATTTTTGCAATTTTACGTGGAAAGGGTCAAATATAGCAGAGGCCAGCCCTCTCAAACTTTCATCTGCTCTTTACCTTACTGTAGCGTATATACAGTTTCACTGATAAGCTAATATGTTTTACTGGGAGAAGGCTTTAACTGTTGATTGGATTAGTGATGTATAAGAAAAATGAATGCACTGTGACCACGTGTTATATAGCTTAATGGTCATATCTGGCCAGGTGTTATGTAACAGGAATGGGTGCACTGTGAGCAGGTGTTATATAACTGTAATGATCCTTTCTGTCCAGGTGTTATGTAACAGCAATGGGTGCACTGTGACCAGCTGTTTTGTAACTATAACAGTTCTTTTTGGCCAGGTGTTTTGTAACAGCAATGGGTAAACTGTGACCAAGTGTTATATAACTGCATTGGTCCTTTCTGACAATGTGTTATTTAATGGGAATGGGTTAACTGTGACCAAGTGTTATATAACTGTAATTATCCTTTCTGCTCAGGTGTTATTTAACAGCAATGGGTGACCAGGTGTTATGTAACTGTAATTATCTTTGTGTTATGTAACAGAAATGGGTGCACTGTGTAATAGTCCTTTCTGGACAGGTGCTATGTAACAGCAATGGGTGGACTGTGACCAGGTGTTATATAGCTGTAATTGTAATTTCTGTCCAGGTATTAAGTAATGGGAATGGGTGCACTGTGACCAGGTTGTTATATAACTGTAATGGTCCTTTCTGGCCAGGTGTTATGTAACAGCAATGGGTGCACTGTGACCGAGTGTTATATAACTGTATTGGTCCTTTCTGGCCATGTGTTATTTACTGGGAATGGGTGCACTGTGACCAGGTGTTATATAACTGTAATGGTCCTTTCTGGCCAGGTGTTATATAACAGCAATTGGTGCAAGGTGGCCAGGTGTTATATAACCTGTAATGGTTCTTTCTGGCCAGGTGTTATATAACAGCAACGGGTGCACTATGACCAGGTGTTATTTAACTGTAATGGTTCTTTCTGGACAGGTGCTATGTAACAGCAATGGGTGGACTGTGACCAGGTTTTATATAACTGTAATTGTCATTTCTGTCCAGGTATTATGTAATGGGAATGGGTGCACTGTGACCGGGTGTTATATAACTGCAATGGTCCTAACAGCAATGGGTGCACTGTGACCAAGTGCAATATAACTGTATTGGTCCTTTCTGGTCATGTGTTATTTAATGGGAATGGGTGCACTGTGACCAGGTGTTATATAACTGTTGTGGTCCTTTCTGGACACATGTTGTGTGCCAACAATGGGTGCACTGTGACCAGGTGTTATATAACTGTATTGGTCCTTTCTGGCCATGTGTTATTTAATGGAAATGGGTGCACTGTGACCAGGTGTTATATAACTGTTGTGGTCCTTTCTGGACATTTATTATGTAATGGAAATGGGTGCACTGTGACCAGGTGTTATACAACTGTAATGGCTCTTTCTGGCTAGGTGTTTTGTAATGGGAATGGGTGCACTGTGACCAGGTGTTACATAACTGTAATGGTCATTTCTGGCCAGGAGTTATGTAACACCAATGGGTGCAGTGCAACCAGGTGTTTTGTAACTGTAATTGATCTTTTTGGCCGGGTTATGTAACAGCAATGTGTGCACTGTGACTATGTGTTTTATACCTGTAATGGTCCTTTCTGTCCAGGTATTATGTAACAGTAATTTGTGCACTGTGACCAGGTGTTACATAACTGTAATGGTCCTTTCTAGCCAGATATTAATGTTATACAACAAAATTTGGTGCAAGGTGATCAGGTGTTATACAACCTGTAATGGTCCTTTTTGGCCAGGTGTTATGTAACAGAATGGGTGCACTGTGACCAGGTGTTATATACCTGTAATGTTCTTTTCCAGCCAGGTGTTATGTTAACAGCATTGGGTGAGTTGTGACCAGGTGTTATATAACTGTAGTGTTCCTTTCTGACCAGGCTCTATGTAATGGGAATGGGTACACTATGACCCAGTGTTATTTAACTGTAATGGTCCTTTCTGGCCAGGTGCTATGTAATGGGAATGGGTGCACTATGACCAGGTGTTATATAACTGTAATGGTCCTTTCTGGACAGGTGTTATATAACAACAATGGGTGCAAGGTGGCCAGATGTTATATAACTGTAGTAGTCCTTTCTGGTCAGGTGTTATTTAACAGCAATGGGTGCACTTTGACCAGGTATTATATAACTGCAATTGTCTTTGTGTTATGTAACAGGAATGGGTGCACTGTAATCAGGTGTTATATAACTGTACTTGTCCTTTCTGGCCATGTGTTATTTAATGGGAATGGGTGCACTGTGACCAGGTGTTATATAACTGTAGTGGTCCTTACTGGCCATTTAATATGTAACAGCAATGGGTTCACTGTGACCAGGTGTTATATAACTGTAATTATCCTTTCTGGTCAGGTGTTATTTAACAGCAATGGGTGCACTTTGACCAGGTATTATATAACTGCAATTGTCTTTGTGTTATGTAATGGAAATGGGTGCACTGTGACCAGGTGTTACATAACTGTAATGGTACTTTCTGTCCAGGTGTTATGTAACAGAAATAGGTGCACTGTGACCGGGTGTTATATAACTGCTATGGTCCTTTCTGTCCAGGCATTATGTAACAGCAATGGGTGCAATGTGACCAGGTGTTATATAACTGGCGGATATGTGTTGTGTTATGTTCTTGATATGTTATGACCCAGTGGTATATAACTGCATTGTCTGTGCTGTAGCCAGGTCTTAAATAACTGGAGTGGCTCCATTCTGGCTAGGTATTATATAACTGGCATAGGTATGTTGTGACCTAGTGTTATATGACTGGAGTGGGTACACTGCAACTAAATGTTATGTATCAGGAGCAGCTGCATTGTAGCCAGGTATTATATAAATGGAGTTAGTGTGTTGGTGCCTCTCAGGAAAATAATTGTATAGAGCATTTGCTTTTAGCATCAACTAAGGTGCACTATATCCTCTAGGATATCCATCTCCATCTATCCATAGGAAAAGATGGATCACAGACTATGTGCAGTGACAGGGCCAGTGACTTGATGGTGTGTAAATTCTCAGTATGCAATATGGTCAGTTGACTAATGTTGCCAAAATGTGTATTTGTGGTGGCAGGTGGGGTGAGGACCCCGCCTACTTAGAGCTATGCCAGGGGCCCATCTTAATGATGAGAAGGTTTCTATATGAACTTTTGGCCATTGTGTGGCTGTCATAAACTCCAACAGTCCTGGGTCAATAAGCTACTGGCTAGCTGCTATCCAGTTGCCCAGCTTGGGTTACATGGGATAGGTCTGTTAAGTGAAAGTTGGATATAAAACCAATCAACCTGCCAAATCTGAAATAAGAATTGATATACTTGATATAGGATCACTGGCAGGATGCAGTTTGGAATTAATTAAGGAGGATGGACATCCTCTGCATCCATGAGACAAAATGGAAGGGCAATACAGCAAAGCCACCACATTGCTTGAGATCCAGAGTCAAATACTAATGTGGAGGACAGATGAGAAATGGTGCTGGAATTGTGGTTAATGAGATACTTCAGGGGACAATGAGGGATGTCATCAGACTTAGTGGCTGACTAATAGCAATCAGACTCCAGTGTAAAGATAAGGCAGTATTTGTAATCTCATACGTCTCAACCTCTTACCATAAAAAATCTGGACATAGGCAAAAATAACAGGGGGGGGTCAAAGGCCCAAAAATATAGCAGATTTGTAAACATTGCTCTTGTAAACTTAGAGCATTACTAGGCTAATAGATTTTGCATTGGCATACATTTTCAGAAAGACATGAAATCTGAAACTCAAATATCTGTCATTATTTAGTGACTTCATTTCTCAATGATTTTCCATAAAAATAACACATTTTATAAAGAACCAAACAAAAATATGAGAGAAAAATCTGGGCATTCTATGAAAATCTAGATAATTGAGAGGTATGCATAATCTCATCCTATGCCCCACAGCATGGTTATGATGCCAAAGAAAAGACTGCATTCAGACAGCAGTTGCAAGGCCTACTAGATAAAGCAGGGCAACACGAATTGGTATTGATAATGGGTGACCTGAATGCACATATTGGAATAGACAGAACAGGCTATGAGGACTGCATGGGTCCACATGGGTGGGAAAACAGGAATAAAGAAGGAGAGGCCATTCTAGATTTTGGACTGTCAAATGGCTTGACAGTAGCCAACACATGGTTCAGAAGTTCAGAAAGAGAGACAGTCAGAAGATCATGTACAAAAAATTTGCCACTCAGGTAGACTTTTTCCTAGTAAGGAAAGGCCATGGGGGTAGAATCAGTGATTGCAAAGTCATCCTCAATGTAAAAATCAGCCCACAGCATAACGGTTACCACAATCAATTGCAAACAGTGGTTAGTGAAGGCTCTAAGGTCAATGGAGACCAGGCTGAAGATGTGTAAGTTGACTGAAGAGAAAGCACAGGAGTTCAAGGAATTACTCAAGGCTTCTGCACATCAAGAAGAAGCAAAAATAGGTGGAGCTGAAGAAGAATGGCAGCACCTTAAAACAACATGTGTGACGACCACAGAACAGATATGTAGCTTTGTATGGAAATAAAGTACATAAAGAAAGCAGGTGGTGGAATGTAGAAGTCTAGGAAGTCGTCAGAAGACAGAAGGAGTGCAAGAAAAAGCGGGAGATAGAAAAGACAGATCAAGCTAAGAACGAATACTGGTTGGCTAACATAGAGGCTAAGAGAGCAAATGCAATATCAAAGAACAAGGCATCAGAGGCATTGTATCAGCTTCTGGAATGGGACTCAGCAGATGGCACAAAGAAACTCTATCAGGTTGCAAGGCAAAATCAGAAAGATAAAGAAGATAGTCATCAGACACCATTCATAAGTGATGCCAGCAACAACCGGCTTACCATTCATTAGGACATCAAAGACAGATAGAAGGAATACTTCTAGCAGCTTCTGAATGAAGAAAATCCTACAGAAGCAGTACTGCCCCAGACAAAGCCAACAATAAAAGAATAAAAGGACCCCACTTTAGAAGAAGTAAGAATAACACTAAGGAAAATAAAGTCAGAGAAAACAACAGGCTCAAACAGGTTACAGCAGATATGACCAAGGTGTTGGGAGAATTAGGGGAGAAATGGCTCCAGAGGGTACTTATAACATTATGCAGAGAAATAATATCACAGATGACTGGAGAGTAAGCATTCTAGTACCACTGTACAAGATTAAAGGGGACATTCTCAACTGGGGCAGTACAGAGGTATCAAACTCTTGTCACACTGCTCTGGAGAGGGAACTTGATGAACAAATATGCTGACTAGCGGAAAGTAAGATATAATATGAGCAGTTTGGATTCAGGTCAGTATGCAGCAGAACCAGCCTGATGTTTGCTGTGAGACAGATAGCTGAGAAGAAGATAGAGGTGAAGAAAGAGTCCAACCAGGCATTCCTAGACTTAGAGAAAACATATGACAAGATCCAAAGAAAGCTGATTTGGGTAGTCCCAGAAACATTGGTGCAAGTAGTGTAGGCTATGCACAAGGAACCAGTGACACAAGTACAAACATAGTTTGGACTCACAGAGGGGTTCCTAGTGGGAGGGGTGTGCATGTGAGTTCAGCAGTGAGCCCACTGCTGTTCATTCTGATGATGGACTACAGAGGAGACAGATCAACAAAGCTGCGTATGTAGACGATTTGGCATTACAGGCAGCTCTGAACAAGAACTTCAGCAAATGATAGGGGAATGGAATGCAAAGCTAAAGGCACACAGGGTAGAACTGAGTACAGAAAGACAGTTGTAATAGCAGCAAATGAGGGAATCAGAAGAATCGAGAACTCAGATAGATGGGAAAATAGTGGAACAGGTTAACAGCTTAGGTATCTGGGAAGGTTGGTTGAAGAGAAGGAAAATCTGAATGAGGAGGTCAAAGCTAGAATCAGAGGGAATGCAGTCAACTGGCAGAGCATGTCAGGGGTATTGTGTCACAGAAAAATGCCAAAGAAGTTGACATGTAAAGCATACACATTGTATGCGACAGAAACCTGTGCAGTGAGATGGGTGGTGATGCACACTATGGGGCAAAAGTAGAAATGAATATATCAGTGTAGAAGTCCAAGTAGCTCAAACTGCAGAAAAGGTCATATAGAACAGATTGTAGTGGTTCATAGACAAGTTCAGGAAAGCAGAAGGCAATCTGGTGAAGACAATTTAGGACAGCAGGAAGAAGGCAAGAGGAAAAGAAGGTGTCCAGCAAAGAGATACACAGATTGCGTGAGAGAAGACATGTGATAGTTGGTCATTACTGTCACAGAAAGTAGGAGAGAGGCACTAAATCAAGGGAGATGGTGACAGTTGATACAACACCCTGACCCCATGTAGAAAATGGGGAAAAGGGACTTGATGATGATGATGATGGTGGTGCTGATGATTATATAAACACAGTGTGTGTGCTGTGACCCAGTGTTATATAAATGGAGTGTAATGCACTATATTCAGGTGTTATGTAACTGGTGTGACAGCACTGTGATGAGGTATTATATAGCTGGAGTAGGTGAATTGTGACCTAGTGTTATATACCT
Source organism: Protopterus annectens (assembly GCF_019279795.1). NCBI lineage: Eukaryota > Metazoa > Chordata > Ceratodontiformes > Protopteridae > Protopterus > Protopterus annectens. The sequence goes on from NC_056725.1 coordinate 564,148,876, forward strand.
GGAGTGGGTGTATTGGAACCATGTGTTATTCAACTGGAGTAGCTGCACTGTGGCCTGCAATATATAAATTTAGTAGGTGTGTCACAGACCAGTGTTATATAACTGGAGTGGGTGCACTGCAGGCATGTCTTATATGGCTAAAGTGGCTGTACTGTGACCAGTATGCCGACACATATTCCACGAAACACAAATACACCGAACACCCTTAAAACGCAAAATTCAAAAACTCGAAATGTCATACTTGTCCCATCCCACCGCCGGCTACATACTACCCACACAAACAAACTAAATAAACCACATACATACACTAACCAAAACCCTACTTCTACCCCTAAACTAAACCCTACTTCTAACCCTACACTAAATCTTGCATATACCACCATGTAAGCACTTAACTTAACCCGCACCCTAACCCTAAGGTCCGTAACTATCGCACACTTACCTTAAAAAGCTATATCCAAACAAACTAAATAATCCACACACATACATTTAATAAAACCTTACTTCTAACCCTACACTAAATCTAACATACATTACCATCTATGCACTTACCTTAACCCGCACCCTAACCCTAATGTCCGTAACTATCACACATTTACCTTATGGAGCTATACCACAGAAGGGCCAACCATGACTATTCAACGTTTCAGATTTTGCGCTTCAGAACGATCGATGTTTTTGTGGTTCGATGAAGACATGCCAGTGTTTAGGTGTTCGGGTAAGTAAACATTCGTGTTTTTATATGAACCCATTGTGACCCAGTATTAGAGTGGCTGCACCATGGCTAGGTATTATATAACTGAAGTGGCTGCATTGTGGGCAGGTATTATATAACTGGAGTGACAGCATTGTGGCCAGGTATTATATAACTGGAGTGGCTGTTTGTGGCTAGGTATTATACAATTGAAATGGCTTCATTGTGGCTAGGTATTATACAAGTGGAGTGGATGCACTGTGGCCAAGTATTCCATCCATACCTCTCAATATCTTAGTGCAATAAATTTGGACAAAGCTTAAAATAATGGGAGACAAAGGCCCAAAAATAGGAACACATTTTAAATATTGCTCTTATAAACTTAGAAAGTTGTTAGAATAGCAAGTTTTGTGGTAACATGCATTTTCTAAAGGGTATGAAGTTTGAAACTCAAATGACTGTCATTATTTAATTACTTAAATCCTGAGAGATTTGTGAAAAAAAAACAAATTTTATGAGAACCGTCCAAAAATATGAGGCAAAAATCTGGACATTCTGTGAAAACTGGACAGTTGAAAGGTATGATTCTATAACTGGAGTATGCATGTTATGGCCCAGTAATATACAACTGGAGTTGCTATATCAGTGGTGGAGCTCATTACATTCTTCTCATCTGTCCTTCATTACCAACAGTTGTTCCACTGCATTGTGTGCACTTCAGAATACTGTTTCGGTCCATGCATCTTTTACTAACCATGCTACTGAATACTCCTTCTGAGCACATTGCTCTGAATAGTTCTTGTATGTTAAATTTCACTCTTTGGTTGGTAATGGTGGATTCTTGCAAGCAATGTCTTCAGTGTTGGCCATTGCCTTATTTAGTCCTTTGTCAGGTTTGCTTGTTTGTCTCTGGATTTCAGGATTAAGACAACAGGAAATATTAATCTTATTTTCCTGTTTTACTTTTTCCCTTTTCCATGCATTTGTGAAATTTCAGAGGTAGTACATTTACAGCCCACACAATGGTTGGGGGAGGGCAGTGGAGTTTGTCCTGCTGCAAAAGAGGTTACTTTAGTATGCTTCGCAACTGCTTGTAGCAATCATCTGAGGCTACTTGTTTGTTGTTTTTTTTTAGAGTCTATATTAAAACCCATGCTTGCTTTCTAGCTTATGTTTAGTTTATTTTGATTAAGAATGTTTTCATCATCAGAATAATATTATTAAAATCTGAATACCAGACCATAATTTATAGTCATGTGGAATGGCCTCTATAATTCTGTTTTTGATTAGTTTCTTCTTCAGTATTTTCTGATTTATTTTTTATTGCAATTTGCAATTTACAATAGTTTTAAATATTTTTTCTTTTATTTAATTACTTATTCAATATATATTAACTACTTGGACCATAATTATTGGCTGCGGTGGTGCAGCGGTTAGCTTTTTCACCTCACAGCAAAAGGTTATCCGCTTCGATTCCTGGCTGGAGCACCTTTTGTGCAGAATCTGCATGTCCTCCCTGTGGTCAAATGAACTTTAAAGACATGCAGGTAGGTACGTGATTGTGTGTGTGCCTTCTGTGAAGGTTGGGTGACAGGCTGCAACTCAACATCGTAAAAATCATTGCCAATCAGTAGCAGACCAGTGATCTGCTGTGGCAACCCCTAACCAGTAAAAGTCAAAATATTTGGACCATAATTATTGGTTTGATAATTTTGAAATTATCTTGTTCCTTAGGGTTATTCCTGTTACTATCTTGTATGTCCTGTCTGAACTTAATGTGCATACAGATATTAATGATGTATTCATAAGTTCATATATTTTATTATGATTCTTGTTGGGTTAGTATTACAGTAATGACCTCCTTATCACACCCTCTTCCTGTTTAATGTTCCTAATATGCTTCCATCTGTTGCCTTTCATTGTACTCATTTGGATATTGTTAACAGCCATCAGGTGCATATGTGTAAAGGCTGGTGGTAGAAACATGGACTTTCTCTACTTACTTTGGGGTGCACTTGTCTCACTGAGAATGGTTCATTTCTTAAACAGAAATCTTGCAGTATTCATGGATCATCTTGTGTCTAGATAGCACCTATGGAGTTCACTTAACATCAACAAGCCATTACATGTGCCTCGCTCCCCAATGGTCTGTGTTACTTTGTGTTGCATACTTCAGCTGACTTATTATTCATCAGGTTATATGGAAGCATTTCAGCAAGGGTTAATGGGCCTCCCCTTTGAGCTTATGTGACTTTAATACTTGAGTTAGGAAGCTGTCTGTTGAACTTGCCATGGAGGTCTCCCAAATTATGGAGGGCTTCAGTTTTCCACAGGAAATTTTTGCTGCTGTCCATTTTAAAGGTCATTTAATCAACTTGGTGTCGCATGTCTCTTATATTCAAATGAGACACTGGCGTACAGAATGTGTTCAAGTCATTTATTGTACATAAACACACCAGGAGCTGTAACATATACTTTGAATTTCATATGCTTACTGACTGACTCATTACTTCTGACACACTCACATGTGTATCTCCATTCAAGCTTGCACTCACACTGACTATACAAAAATGGCACTGATCTCTCATGTGCTAAGTAACGTTTATGCACATGCTCTCTGACTACAGTGGCTGACTAAGTACAATATACACACTGACCTGCATCCTCCCACTTTAATTTTGTTCAACATGCAAAATAAGAGAACAAAGACATTTTGAGAGCTAGACAATATATCAACATCTTAACAAAACTGAGTTCAAGCCCAAGTCACTGAGTATTTTGAATTTGGTCAGGAAATTCTACCCGATCTGATAACATAGAAACTTTGACTGTGTTTAGCAACAGGGTCAGTATCTGGGGATTCTTTCACAACTGGAACATCAGGGATTACATCAAAATTATTTGAAGGAAGCACACTGTCCTTCTGAATTCAAACACGTGTAGAGTCATTCTGGGAATTAGATTCATCGGCACAGGCAATCTGCTGCTTCACTGGTTCAGAGACAGATAACACGTCTTCAATTCCATCTGAAATCCATCCTTTTCAATTGTATGATGTAAAATCTCAGTTCCCCAAAAATATTCTTCATGATTCCCACTCGGTCATATCTTTTAAATGTTTGCATTCTCACAACTTCTCCTTGTAGTAATGGTCTAGGGGATTTACTGTTCTTATCATGGTACAATTTTTGTGACTGACGTTTTCTCAAAATTTGAGCCTTGGGCACTCTGTTGTTCTTTGCATTTGGTACTAGCAGTTGTTTATTGATTGGTAGAGTTGTTCTAGTCTGTCTGGACATTAATCTATGAGCAGACGAACCAGGTAAGTTGTCTCGAGGAATGTTTCTGTGATTGAGTAAATTAAGGAAAGAGGATTTCTCCAACAAATGTTTTGTATTCTGAACTGCATGTTCAGCTAATCCATTGGATTATGGATACTCAGGACTACTGGTAACATGAACAAAGTCCTAGGACTCAACAAATTTCTTAAACTGCTGTCTTGTAAACTGTGCACCATTGTCAGACATAACTTTGTGCGGACTACCATGGACAGAACAATGTCTCTTCTATTTAGTAATGACTGCACTGGATTTCAAGTTAGGAAGTAGGTCAATTTCAAACCAATACGAGTAAGAGTCTACTAACACTAAGTAATGTTGGCCATTTCTTTCAAAAATATCTGTGGCAACCATTGACCATGGTAATTCAGGAATTTGAAGTGATTCTTTTTGATGATGGGGTTTGATGCTGTTGTAAATTGAACATGCTAGAGTTTCCTTCTCTATATCTTTAGATGTAGAAGGTAAAAATACAATACCTCTTCCCCTTCTTTGGATTGACGCAATACCTGGGTGACTATGATGCAAGATTTTGATATATTCCTGTTGTAATGCTTTAAGAACTACCACTTTTGGACTTTTCATGATGATTCCATCTTCCATCATGAGTTCATCTCTGTGAGAAAAATACTGCTGAATGTCAAGTGGTAAACTGGTTTGTCATGCTGGCCATCCTTGACTGATAATGTTTTTCACCTTCTGGAGAATTGGGTCTGACGCTGTGTGATTTCTTAGTTCATCAAGACGTGATGACTTCCATGACTTCAAAGTCTGCTGTTTCATTTTCATGCAGCTCTGTCCTTTTTGTTTAATTTGTTTGGGTGCACATGAAAAAGCATCAGACTGAAACTGAACGAGTTTCATTCATGGTTCTAATGATGTCTGTGTAAACAAACAAAAGCACTCAACTGTAATTTTACTGATCAAATAAAAGTTTATTTTGAGGACCTGTGGTTGGTTTGACTTGCTGATTGTTTTTGGTTTTTGGAGATTGTACTTTTGCAATTTTAACATCATGCACTGCAATCGTACTGGGGGGAATTCATTAGCATTTTCAAAACTGTTACTAGTGGTTGGTGATCAGTCTCTATTTGGATAGGTCTGCCATAAATATAATCAATGAACTTTGAAAATATGAACACTATGGCCAAAAGTTCTTTCGCTATTTCTGCATAATGCATCTCTGAGTTAAAGTTCTTGATGCATAGGCTACTGGAATGCCTTCTTGAAGACATGCTGCATTAAGGCCATAATTCAAAGCATCACAAGAAAGAGTTACAGGTTTCTGAACATCATAATATCTCAGTGTGGGTGGACTGGCAATTTTCTTCTTCAAAATATCAAATGCTTTTTGGTGTTGTTCCAACCAAGACCAGTTTACATTTTTGCATGTCAGCTCATGTAATGGTGTAGAAAGCTCAGTCAGATCTGGAATGAACTTTCCTAAATAGCTGACCATACATAGAAAACGTTGTAAAGATGTGACATTCTCAGGAACTGGCATTTCAAGAATTGCTGTTTGCTTAGACAGATCTGTTTTTAAGACAGAACGGGTAAACAAATGTCCCACATAAGTAACTTCTTTCAGCTTGAATTTAAATTTCTGAGGATTCAGTTTAAGATTTATTTCACGTGCACACTCTAGAACTTTCCTGAGATTTCTATCATGTTCGTCTTCACTACTGCCTCCAACAATAATGTTGTCTGCTATAATAGCACATAGAGAACCAGAAAATATTTGTTCCATGGAACTTTGAAAGATTTCACTGGCAGAATTGATTCCAAATGGCATTCCCAAAAATCTGTATTTACCAAATGGTGTACTGAATGTAGTTAACAATGAAGCTCTGTGATCCAATGAAATTTGCCAAAAGGAACTTTTTGCATCTAAGACTGAAAAAAGAGTGGGATGTGGCATGAGAGTGGCTACATTTTCTACTGAATTGGATGATGAGTACACTTAAGCCCTTTGTTTATGTCTCTTGGATCTATACATATTCGAATATCATCTGAGCTTTTCTTATGAGCTAAGACCATGGAGGATACCCATTCATTCGGTTCTTCTAATGGAGTAAAGGCACTTATATTCACCATTTTGTCTAGTTCTGCTTTTACTTTACTCTGCATCATTACTGAAATCTTCCATGCTGGTCTGACTACTAGACTTACTTCATGGTTTAACTTCATGGAACATGTGACTGGAAGTTTAGCCAGCTCATCTTTGAAAATTTCAGCATATTAGCAGTATACATCTTTTTAACTCTGCGTATTACTAATCACTAAGAAATTATATAAACATTTTTGTACACTGTTTTATTATTTTAAATGTTATCTTGTTGTAAAGAATGTTTGATCTGTAACTGGACCTTTTCTCCCCAGGCCTCCACTGAAAATTGGTTTCTGACCCAGTGGACTTTCCTGGTCAACAAATGTCAATAAATAATAAATAAACAATATTCACTAAAATATTCTGTAAAACTATTGCTGTTTATATTTATATGGTGAACCTCTTTATTAAATGAAATCAGTCTCATTCTCAGGCTGTCTTTGAGGCCTAACAGTGACTGCACATGTCTTTGACTATGTAAAGCTTCAAGTCATAGCTATTTCCAGCAGAATGGCATGAAAGAACTACTGCAGCATCAGTTTGAATCTCTTCACCACCATAAGCAACACGTGTTGTGCACTTTGCTGTATCAAACTGCTCAACAGCTTTTATTTTAGCATGCATTTGTGCTGATATAGCATTGCACTTAGATATAGTGTCTACTTTTTAACTCCACAGGTTTCCAGTTAATTTGTACAGTACAAAATATTTCAGTGTTTGCTGACAACTGACAGTCTACTATATTAACTGTTTCTTCAATCACAGAGACACCATCAACATAGAAAACTTGCCCACAGCTCTCTGAATTTGCTAAAGTCTCTATCTGACCCACTTGCTTCTTCAGATACTCTCTTTTAACATAAATCTGTGACTGTTTAGATTTGCAAAGCTTTTTGAAATTATTCCACTTTTTACATTTGTGACATTGCTGACCAAAAGCTAAACACTTATCGCATTTAGATTCATGGCTGCCTCCACAATTCTTGCAGTTAACAATTAGTTTGGGTGCCACGCCTTCATCTTACATTTCTTTTTCATCTTAACTTTCTGCTGCTGTGCACTATCAACATTCGCACTAGCAGATACTACAAACATGCTTTTCTCATTCGTAAGCATATTCATATACTTTTCCGTAGACTTATGTATTTGGCAAATCTCAATGGTTTTGCTCAATGTTAATTCACTATCTCTAAGCAAAATCTTTCTCATTGCATCATCAACACCACATACAAGACAGTCTTTTATCAACTCATCTCATAGATCTCCAAATCTACATGGTTTTGCTTTATTTCTTAATTCAGTAAGATATGCTGTAATAGTTTTACAAGACTTTGGATTTCTTGTGTAAAATTTGTGCATTTCCATTGTAATATTCATTTGAGGGTTATACATTTCTCTAAATTTATCATTTCTCTAAATTTATGTTTTAAGCTGTAAGGGTCTCCTCGTGTTTCAGTCTGCATCAGAATATGGCGGTTCTCTCCCTCCCCTGCATACACAGCAGGTGCATAAAAAAATGAACACTCTTGCTCAATGGCTTCTGAGCCAGCTAAATTGCATATGTGTTTTTATCAGAAAATGCAGCCTGTATAAAAATATTGTATTCTTGCTCAAAAAGCAATATTATTATCAAAGACCAGAGGTTCAGGTCTACAAAATGCCACTGTCATAATAACAAATTGTTTTTAAACTACAGATCTGGTACTTGTAATTTTGCTCAAATGCACAACTTCACCGAAAATACTTTATTTTAACACTCCAAATATCTCAAACACTCCGGGCACTTCAGACACTTTGAGAAGTCTTAGTTACTGTGAAAAAGTCAGACATTGCGGAAAAATGTAGACATTTTAGCTTTTTTGAACATTGTAAACACTTCAGAGATTATTTCAAACACTTTAATCATTATATTGCTATTTCAGACATTTTGAATAACTCAGAAATTATTTTGAACACTTTGAATGCTATGCCACGTTTAGTTACTGAAAATCATTTAAAAAGAATTTAAGTACCTTCAAATAACCACTGACATGTTTGTAAGTTCACTCCTGTATATTACTCCACTTCTAACTGTGTGCATCGTGGTTTGCAAGTTGCTTCAACTTTGGATCCCACTTTTGATACCATGTCACATGTCTTGTGTATTCAAATGAGACACTGAGGCATGGAATGCGTTTAAGTCATTTATTGTACATAAACACAATATGAGCTGTAACTGGAAAATATACTTCAAACTTCTTATGCTTACTGACTGACATTACTTCTAACACACTCATATGTGCATTTCAATTCAAGCTTGCACTCAACTGACTGACTATAAAATGGCACTACAGTGGCTGACTGGGTACAATATAGACACTGATCTAAACTTGATATTTAAATTAGAGATGGTTATATCTGACCTGATAACAGTGCCAGTGACTTAGCACTGTCTGATACATTCTAACCTAGGGCTTGTGTTTTCTGCTTAGAGCACCCAGTATTGACCTGAACAAATACAAAGAGTTAAGAAATGTTTCAGGATGTTTCTTAATGCTTATGTTGGAACAGTTTATTTCATAATACAGTGCTAATGATAATGAATCACTCAATAAGGCATATGATCTGTTAATTTCTAGTGTTTAGGATCATGCTGTTCTATGCTAGGCCAGAATCACTAGTAATGATTCAGTCATGGTCTTTGTGAGCTAAGAAAGTGTGGCAGAGGTTGAAGTGCAATGTTTTCATGGTGGAATAGGCTGTGATTTATTTCTAGGATTTAAGATTTCACTAAAGGACCAGGTAAATGCAGTTGTTAGGGACTTAAATCAGCTTGGAACATCACAAGGATCAAATATGCACCTGAGCTAAAGATGTTCAAGCTTAAGGTCCATCCTGATTGAACTACTGTAATGCTCTGTACCTCAGACTTTATAAGAGCCTTGATGCTTTTCAGCAAGTGGAAAATGATGTAGCTAGGGTACTAATCAGAGCTTCTCATTTTACTCGCATTGCTCATATGCTACAAGGCTGCACTGGTTGATCGTGATCATAAAATAATGTATGATTTTATTTTTTACATTATAATCTCTGCATAAGCTACACTCTTTCTGTCCAAATGAGATTTGTAACCTCCTCTGTCCTAATATATCCACTTTGTTTGGCTAGTGAGCAAATGCTAGTGGTCACCTGCCCTGGACCTGTCCAGTGGAATCCATTATCTTCTCTGCTTTAGGCCATCAGTTTCAAAGATTCATGGAGGTAGTCCCTGAAGTATCATCTAATCAGATTAATTTGTTTAAAACTTTTTTGTATATTTTTATACACAAAATTAAAAAAAAAACGACTGTGTTTTAACTATTAATGTTTTATCTGAATCCAACTAATTCATGTTGTCATGTCACTGTGTTCATATGCTGTCAAAATTCTTGGGTTCAGTCACTGTAATAAGTATGTGATAAATACTAAAACTGACTAATATATTTGAGCGCATTACAATTGGAGCTTTGTACATCCAAGGAACTTACAGTCCTACCTCAGGAAATGAACAAATTAATGATAAAGGAAATTGAAAGTGCAGAGGCTTTCCTGAAGGGTGTTTGTAATGAGCACAGTAAACTAATGTCAGTTTAGAGGTGCTATGCCACCCAGCAGTGAGAACCTTGCTCTGAAGTCTCTGAAATGACACCCCATTCCCATGTGCAAAAGTGGGAAAAAGGGGTTGTGGACGGATGTCATACTAACCTAAATGTATTGACCACTTTTGAAAATATGCTTATACTAAATGTGCAGTGGTGATGAAAAGCACTGTATCCTGAGTTAGTCCCACGTTTGCTATTCACATACATAATGGAAAAACAAGAGATGGACAGAGAGTGGTAACAAACACCTTTTTAGATTTCTTGATTTGTTTGCATTCTTACCTTCAGTAGTAGCTACATTATGCCTCTATACTTGCTGACTTGCCACAATACTGCAAATAGTACTTTTCCACATTATTTGAGCATCTGACATACATCTAGATTGTAGTATAATAAAATAATGACGTGTGTACCTCACAGCCTGCCTGTCACATTCCCAAAGATGGATGCCATCAACAATACACAAATCAAAAGAAAAAAACTAAAAAGTTATCCAACAGCCTTTGTTTATCTCTTCAGCTTCTCAAAGATGAGATCTGATAGCCAAGAATCAATTTGTGATTATAAGTTAAGGGAAGACTCATTATAGTTCTGAAATGATATTATCCCCAGGGTATATGTGAGGTGACAACTGGTCAAGGATAATATCAGGAAAAAAGTAGGGAAATGCATCTTTCAGTCATGCACATGTAGCTATCCCATATTGATCTGTAAGTGATTCTTTTTATGTTTACAGGAATCTGAAGTATTATTTTAAAAGAAAAGCATTCTTGAAAGATCAGTGACTCGGTTGATACCCTGATGATTCACTGAGGAAATATATTTCTGTGTGCTAGAAAGCAACTAAGCAAATAAAGGGAAACAGGTAAATGGTAACTGTGAGCTCAAGAAAGAAAAGTAGGTTATGAAATATTTATGTTCAGAAGTGCAAGACAGAAAGAAGTTAAGCAAATAATTCCTCAGTTTCTCAAAGTGCACTCTGCTCAGATGCTCTGCATATAAATAATTGCATGCATTTTTCAAAGGATTCGTTATGAATAAGTCTTTGGGAATAGTGCTCATTCTCGGATAAGAAAAACAAGTCACTCTCAAGATAAGTTTCCTTGCTATTACTATCATTTAAACAGCCATCAAATGTAAAAAATCTTATCAGCAAATACACTTAGACCACAGCAGAACAGAGTCCAAAATTGCAGAAAAGCGTGCAGCTATTCAAAATTCAAAACCTGTTGGATGATTTCTACAAGTTCAAACATAACAACTTCACAACAGAAATTTCAAAGGACTGAGTTCATTTATATGCACTTCTAAAAACATGGATTATTAGCTAGCAAACTGCAAGAAATATTCAGAGACGGATTACATGGGAGAGACAGGCCACCCATGCAGAAATAGGATAAATATCCATAGCTGTACAGTTGCATGCAAAATGACTGACAAGCCAGGGGGAGCACACTTTTCCCAGTCTCATAATTGTGTATCAGGCATACTAGTAATAATTCTTTGACAACATTTCCATTCACTTTCAGAAATAAGGACAATGGAAACTAATTCAATTATTCCAGATAGGTGACTATTTTTACTTCCAGGTATTTTTAGCGTCAGTCTCAGAACAGTGAGACGGAGTGAGTAAAAATGCAGACTTGCATATATTCCATTTACTGTGTCTTGAAATAGTCCCTCTTCTCTGCAATATGGCAGTCTCTTAGCTAGGATATATGTAAGCAGAAGATGCAGACAGGCTATTGACAGCCATTTCTTTTACTGCTGATAAACCAAAGACGTTGTACCACAAGAACCTTTCCCTTTTTCACACTGCTGTGCAACTTTGGATTCAGTATAAATTATTTTGTGGGATTAAAGGGGGGCTTGCCTTCCTATAAACATTTTTTTGAGAATTGGTAAAAGATGCTTTGGCATAATTTTTTTTGCTATATCAGCAATTGAAAAAATGGCCCTTAACAGCTCAACATGATTCTGTTAGTAGTTCATAGGTTGGAATTAGGCTAATTGTTCCTTGTGGGACATTTTTTTTTTTTGCTTAGCCAATTACCCCATGTGAGAATCAAACCCTGTACCTTGTGTTTGCCAGGTAAACACCTTAACCATTATGCCATCCTCCCATGGGGTGTAGGGATGCAAGGACAGTTTGCTTCTTGCAAAAAAGAACCTCAAAGGAGAATAACTTTTCAAGTTTGCTGTCTATTATCAATTTTTTTGTAATTCTGAGACACTCAATTATGAGTGTGAGAATGTTAGTAAGGAGTCCTCAGACTGACAGTTAATAGTACAAACTTGGATCTGGGATTTTCTTAGACATTATAGCACTTAAGATCTTTCTTTAGAAGCAACTGATAGATACAAGGGAGATATACTGTAGGGCAACATATGTTTCTTATTCTGGAAATACAAGATTTTTTGCTATATTTACATTGAATGTAAAATGCTGACTATCTCAGTGAGTTAACAACATTTGAAAGATTGCTGGGGTTTGTGTGATGTTCACACCTTTGTTTTATTCACAATAAATACAGTTGTGTAAGCAAACTTACCATAACATTAGATGTTCTAATAAATCACTGTTGCAGTAGCCTAGGCTGTATGGGTTATATCTAGTCAAGGATATAACCACCAGCAAACTTTAAAAGATTTAAGGGACCTTCAGTGTTACACTACCCTCTATAGGGCTAGGGGAGAGATGCACAAAAGCAGTAGTTACAGCTCCAAAAACATAAGAGCTTTCTTGCCTCAAAAATGGATGCTAGAGCCATGAAAGTAAATGATAGAAAAGGAAAGTAAAACATGCATAAATCTCGAGATATGTACAAAGGAGTATCTAAATCTACACCCTTGATATATACCTAAAGCAGAACAAGGGAGATAGAGGGAGGAGACAGTTACTGCTGGAGGATATGTACGAGGGTAGTGTGACAGCGATGAGGTCTGCAGTGGGAGTGATGGATGCATTTAAGGGAGAGATGGGATTACATCAAGGATCAGCTCTGAGCCCTTTCTTATTTACAATGGTGATAGACAGGTTGACAGACGAGATCAGACAGGAGTCCCTGTGGACTATGATGTTTGCAGATGACATTATGATCTGTAGTGAGAGTAGGGAACAGGTGGAGGAGACACTGGAGAGGTGGAGATATGCTCTAGAGAGAAGAGGAATGAAGGTTAGCAGGACTAAGACAGAATATATGTGTGTGTGAATGAGAGGGAGGATAGAGGAATGGTGAGGATACAGGGAGTAGAGGTGGCGAAGGTGGATGAGTTTAAGTACTTGGGATCAACAGTTCAGAATAATGGTGAGTATGGAAGAGAGGTGAAGAAGAGAGTACAGGCAGGATGGAGTGGGTGGAGAAGAGTGTCAGGAGTGATTTGTGACAGACGAGTACCAGTAAGAGTGAAAGGGAAGGTCTACAAGAGGGTAGTGAGACCAGCTATGTTATATGGGTTGGAGACAGTGGCATTGACAAAAAGGCAGGAGTCAGAGCTTGATGTGGCAGAGTTGAAGATGTTAAAATTTGCACTGGGTGTGATGAGGATGGACAGGATTAGGAATAAGTGTATTAGAGGGTCAGCCCAGGTTGGAAGGTTTGGAGACAAAGCCAGAGAGGCAGGATTACATTGGTTTGGACATGTGCTGAGGATGGATGCAGAGTATATTGGGAAAAAGATACTAAGGATGAAGCTGCCAGGTAACAGGAAAAGAGGAAGGCCTAAGATAAGGTTTATGGATGTGGTGAGAGAGGACATGCAGGTGGTTGGTGTGACAGATCAAGATGCAGAGGACAGGAAGAAATGGAAACAGTTGATCTGCTGTGGCAACACCTAATGGGAGCAGCCGAAAGAAGAAGAAGAAGACTTACACAAGGGTATTATGTTCAATATTAGATAACTGTTGCAACAGCCTAGGCTCTATTGGTAGATTATCAAAGTTTAGGATTATATAGGGCAGTAGAATGAATTTAAAAATCCAGGAACTCCTTGAAAATGGTCTTAGAAATGTTTGCTCCAGACCTGGAAAAGAATTCAGGCTTATAATGCTTTGTGAAAGTATGTTCAGAGGACCAAGTTTCTGTCTCTAAAATATTTCTAGAGTCCACCACTTCCAAAAAGGCACAGAAGAAGTAGCTGTTACCCTGCCTGGAACTGACTTATATAGACAGCAGCAGAAAGAAGTAGCATGAGGCAACCATCAGGACAATGTCTGTTTTGGCAATGATTGCTCTTCCCTCTTACCTTCATAGGAAACAAACAGTTGGTCTGCCTTTCTGAAGGATTTTATGTCCAAGTAGTATCTGAGCTGCCTGGGGACATCCAGAGTATGTACAATTCTTTACCCTTGTTTTAAGGTTCCAGAAATAATACAGAGATATTAATAGATTGGTTCAATGTGAATTCTGAAACCATTTTAGGTGGAACAGAAGGATTTGTTCTCAAAGAAACCCTATCCTTGTGGAGAAAGAGGTAGGGCTGGCTCACTATAAGAACTTATAACACAGGTACTTTTCTTACAAAAAGACAGAGCAGTCAGTAGCACAGTTTTCCAAGACAAAACCTCAACTCAGTCTGATGAACTGGTTCAAATGGAAGAAGTGTTAGTTTTCAAGCAGAAAGTTAAGAACCCAAGGAGGACCCATCTGTTTTTAGGAGGATGGATATGTAAAACCCCTTTCAAAAAGTGTTTGAATTGAGGACATGAAGAAGGGGCAGTGTCCGATGGCATTAAAGCAGAAATGGCCAAAAAATGAATTTTTATAGAAAAGTAAGAAAGACCAGAGGATAATAACTCACAGACATCTGGTTCTTAGTTTAGCACCAACTAGAAACATTTTACAGTTGCACATATATGATTTTCTAGTAGCAGTTTTTTTAGCCTCTTTTACTACCTGTTGCAGAATCTCAGAAAAAATGTGTCTAAAGGTTATGAAAATTCTACTGTCCAGTCTTTTAGTTGAAATGTTTTGGGGAGTATCAAACAACCCTTGTCTCATGCAAGTAAATCCATTCTATGGGAAAGCCTGTCATAATTGGCATTGGCCATTTTCCAAAGAAAGGAAAACAACTGTTACCTAAGCCAAAGGGGGTTGCCACAACTATTTTGGGGAGTCCTTCTGGATCCTTAGAAGAACCCTGGGAATCAGTGGAAAGGGTGTAAAAGCATACAGGGGTATTCATATACATGTGTATCTGTCTTTTGAATTTATTTGCATGAAATCCATGAGGAAAATTTTCTAACCTGTCTGTTTTGAAAGGAGGCAAATAGATCAGTTAGAGGTATTCCTCACAACTGAATGAATTCCAGGAAGACCTGCAAGTACAGTTTCCATTTGTGAGGGTCTGTCGTGGACTAGCTCAGCTTGTCTGCTACAATGATGGAATGTAGGACACCTGAAGAGACAAGCTGAGACGTGTTGCTACCTGTCAGGTAATCCCACTTCCACTTGTTTGAAATTTATGTTAGAACACTGAATGGCCAAACAAAACAAATATCAAAGTCCCACAAAACTGAAAGTAAAAATATTGCCAACAAGTTTTCTGCAGAAGGGCATGCTCACCACATCACCTGTCACTTAAACATACCAACTCTGAGATTGCACTATAGCTGAGAATAGACAAAATCCCAATCCTAGCTGTGGCATGATCTTGCACAAATATCCAGATGCACTGTGCAATATTTTTACTTTTGATTTTGTGACATTTCAATATTGAACTGTTTCGCTAATTTGGGATCAATGTTATGAATGTTGATGCTTTTGACAATTTGACATTCTAACATATATCCCCCTGTTTGTTTATATACCACTTCAATGTGGTCTTCCCTGTGATAACTTGATGATGTTATGGAAAACAGAGATGGGTTAAGTCTTTTTAAGCATTGAATAATGCCAGCATATCTTCAACATTTATGTGCTTTTATCTGTACTGTTTGTTCCACAGACCTTGCATTTTGACTCCTTTCAAAATAGCCCCCAGGCAAAGTCTGAGACATTAGTTGTGACTGACTGAAAGGGAGGCAGAAGGGAGATGTGAAACCTGGGTTGAGAGACAGCTGGACCACCCAACACAGTACCTTCCTTCTTACAAACCTCAGCAGTGGAAAGGAATGTGAAAAGATAGAGGGTGTTGAAGGTGATAGCAGACTGGTCTGAAGTGTGATAATGTGAGGTTTAACCAGCTTTGCCAGGAGAAGTAGGGCAGCGGATGTGTAATATATGCCAGCACAGTTAGCTGGAATTTAGTAAAGAATTATATGGCATTTGAATATCAAACTGATTTGTACAGATGCTTGTGTTGGAAATGTATTTGTAAAGCTGCTTGTGTTAAAAATGTATCAACAGTGTCCCTGATGGACAGAAAATAAATGTACATGCATTATTGTAACTGTTTAAATGTATATATTATAACAGAGGATAGTGGAAGAGAAGAGGTTAATCTCAATCCGCATGACTGTGAGAAATATCAAGAAAATTAAATTACTGTGCCTAGGCCATAAAGATGTTATCTCACAGTTTTTTTCCAAAATGTTTTTATTCATTTTATAATAACTTAACAGTATAGTAACAAGAAAAAACAAATAAACTATATATAATGTCCATAACAACTAAAAAAGCAATATACATAGGTGAACACTTAATATTTCTCTAACAGATTAGACCATTTTGTTCAAGTAATTAAATTATGAGTTGTGTTGTTAGTTCTTGCTTTTATAGTAGCAATCTTATTCTTACAAATATATTTCACAAGATGAATAAACTCAAATTTAGAGACAGGTGTAGATTGTGATTTCCAATTTTTAGTAACAATTCCATTTGCTATAGAGAGGATGGATCATAGTAAAAATGTTTATTTTTTAGAAATGACTTCAGGAACAGGAACATTGAAAAGGACAACGGAGTCAGAAATTATTTGTCATTGCATAGAGCTTTACAAAGATATTTAAAGTCTAACCAAAATGGGGAAATTATTTTGCAATTAACAGCCATATGTATCCAGTCAGCATCAGGGTGCCCACATCACCAGCATTTCATTTCATCTTTCTTGTACATTATTGCTAGTCTATGTGGGGTGAAAAACATCTATGTAAAAATTTCCATGTGTATACACGCAAGAACAGGGAAGATATGAATTCCTTTACCGACTATAAACGTTTTTTATCTTTTTCTGAGAATACTTGTCTATTAACTTCAATTGAATAATCGCAAAAAGAAACATCTGTTTTGCTAAAATCACTTCTGAGAATTTTATAAATAAGTGAAATGTATGACTTGTTCTTGGGTGAGCTATTAATAATTGTTGAGATAAAATCCAATATTTTTAAGTTACTCTTATTGTATGCCTCTAATAACGGTACAAGCTTATTATGTAAATAATCCTTACAAGTTTGGATGTCCAGCCAATTGAAATTTTGCAAACTATATCTGCTGAACAAATAGTCTGCAGAACTTATTTTATCAGCTGAGAGAAACTGATTCCAATAGGCCACCCTTCTTAAATTCCAACATTTTCTGAATATCAAAAGATATCAAACATTCATTTGTGTAAGTAATAGAAAACATAATTATTAATAAATTCTTAATTGATTAGAAAACATAAGCTTTTTAAACAACATTAATATTTGGTTTATGAGAGGTGTGAGAAAAAGTTTTATCCTTTCACTTTGAATGTATATTTTTAAAATCCATATAAGGATGATTGTATGTGTTTGAGCCCTATTACTATTAAGAAGTAAGATTTCATGTATTGATTTCCAATAAGATATATAAGAAGTATTATTCAAAAGCAATACTATGTTAATAAATGCAGATATTAAATAAAAATCAATGTTTGGAAACCCTGTGTAACTGCGGTGGTGGTGCTGCGGTAGCATTGTCGCCTCATAGCACGACGTTGTCCCGTTCAATTCTCAGCTAGTGTGTCTTCTGTGTGGAGGCATACATGAATGGGGTGTGCCTTTGTTGAAGGTTGTGCGTCAGAGTTGGTAACCCGGTACATAAAAATCCACTACCAATCATTAGCGGACTGGAGTTCTGCTGTGGCGACCCCTAACAGGGAAAAGCCGAAAGACACAAATTTGGAAACCCTGTACCTCCTTCATCTCAGCTTGTGGTGTACTAGAAAAGATAAATTATTGGTTATTTTGCAGTTTTGAATGAAGCCAGGGATCCAATATCTGTAAGAAGCATGTTTTAGCCTCTGTAGGAAGAGTAGAAGGTTCTAATTGTTTTATGACTTCTAAAAGCTGCACCATATCTGAGCAAATCTGTTGTGTGTGTATTATTGACATGTAGGTGCTAAATCCTAGCAGTTTCTAGCAATGGGGGGTTGCAGGGGAAGCAGAGGTCAGATGACCAGATGTATGTCAGGTAATTCCGTACAGAAATAATGTTTTAATACTAGATGAGACTGAAGTCTCAAGGCAGTCTGTTTCTTGGAACCTGACATAGGGGGATCCCTCAACTACTTCATCTTGCCTTGCTCTAGTAAGCAACCAGGGATAGTAATTCTCTAAATCAGTTAGGAAAATATAGTGATATTAGTTAAGCAGTGTGTTTCTGTAACTGTGCAAATCTATTCATCTGTATTATTTTAAAACTTCCTGTGACTGAAACTCTGGTGTTTATTGTAAATACATATTTAGTATTTTCATATTCTTTTATTATTTATTATTAAATATATTTAAACTTTTCATTGTCGCTGGTCCTTTAGAAAATATTTAACCTTTGAGAGTACTTAAATCTATTGGTGACACTGTAGCCACTCCTGAAAGCCTGGCTGTTTGGTCAACATTACCATTTATATTAATATTAATTTCACTCAGTATAATTGGGTACCCATGCAAGAGCCTTAGAGTAGTTGGTTTGGGGGTGTTGGGTGGCAAGGTAACTACCTTATAGTCTGGGAAGAAGGGAGCACAGCTAGTAAATCTGTACCAGCCTTCCCCAGGTGTGTTTTGTGTGTGTGTGTGTGTGTGTGTGTGTGTGTGTGTGTGTGTGTGTGTGTGTGTGTGTGTGTGTGTGTGTGTGTGTGTGTGTGTGTGTGTGTGTGAGTGCACGTGTGTGTGTGTGTGTGTGTGTGTGTGTGTGTGTGTGTGTGTGTGTGTGTGTGTGTGTGTGGGTGTATGTCAGGTATATGGAGCAGGGGCACGAAATACTAGTTTCACAAAGAGGTGCTGGAGTACTTGACTTTGACACTCTGCTGAGGTCTCAGCTCTATAGCTTTGCCAGTGGGGGAGTCTTATTGGGGACCTGGAGGGAAACAGATAGAGAAACCCAGACCCCGGACTGAGTGTGTTCCCTGTGTTCTCTTAAGGGAAATTGTGCTTGATGCAGAGAGGCCTGCATCTGGAAATACTGAGTGTATCCATTTGTATTTCAAGTGAATGTCCCTCTCCAGTGTTAGTGGTGAGGATTCAGGCTCCTTTATTACTGGCCCAGAGTGGGGATGTCACATGAGGAACGACTGAATTTTTCTCATGTGATGTCTGATCAAGGGAAAGTACAGTTGAGTAAAATATTACCATAACAGTAGATGTCCTTGTCTTCACTACTGCAGTATTGTTAACTTTATGGGATTACCTGCTGCTGAAGCCCGACATTTGGCCAGTCTTCCAAATATTTCTGAATTTAAAATGTATGCTGAATGTCACTTTATGCACCTTGTGTAATGTAGGTGACATTCAGGCTTACCAAAAACAGAACTGATTGCCCCAGGAGTGACACCAATCCAAAGAACTCAAGAGGTAATGTGCACATCCAGGAAGGTAAAGAACTAGGGGGAATGCAGGGAGGGACTGAATACTGCAGCAGTGATGTCAAGGACATCTACCATTATGGTAAGATTTTACACAACTATACTATGTCTTTACATTCACTGCTGCAGTATTTTTAACTATATGGGAGAGTGCCAAATCTCAAGAGGAAACTACGGAGGAGGATCGGACAGAAGAATCCCTGAAATGAACTAGCAAAACCAACCCTAGCTCTAGAGATACCATACAACTTGTAGTGCTTGGTAAAGGTATGCAAAAAAGTCCAGGTAGCTGCTTCAAGAATAGAAGTAGTATATAAGCATTTGAAAAGATCACCAGAAGAAGTCACAGCTAGGGTAGAATGAGCCTTAATTGAAAAAGGAAGGTTCTTGCCATGAAAAGTGTAACAAAAGGAAATAGCCTTAGAAATCCAAAAAGAAATAGTCTGCTTGGATACAGCAAGCCCTGAAGATCTATGATGAAAAGAAATAAATAACTGATCAGATTTTCTGATAGCCTTGGTCATATCCAAATAAATTCTAAGTTGTCTATGCATTCCCAAAGTATGCATCACCCTCTCACTGTCAGTTTGTGGACAGGGTAAAAAAGTAGGCAGATTAACATACTGATTAAGAGATAGCTCATTAACCACCTTTGGCATAAAAGAAGCGTTAGTGCACAAGAACACTTTGTCCTCATGAAAAATCAAAAAAGGAGGACAACCATAATGGCCTGCAACTCAGACACTCATCTGACAGAAGTAAGCCCTAACAAAAGGATAGTTTTCCAGTAACAATGTTACAAGGAACCTGAAGCAGCAAGTTCAAAGGGAGCGTGAGTCAACTTCACCAAAACAAAATTAAGATCCTAGGGAGGAGGAACAAGCTTTCTGGGAGGTCTAATATTAAAGGCACCTTTAAGAAATTGTTTCACCTCAAACCTAGCAGCTAAAGGAGAAGAAAAAGGCAGACAAGCAGAGATCCCCAGTCCATCTTTTCCATCCCAGTTTGGATCATGCCTTCTAAACTTGGTTGACTTTAAAGAAACAGTCACCAAAGCCATTGTCACCAAAGCCATTGATGAAGCAGTCTCGCCCCTGGCTGGCCGGCTTTGATGATACCCCAATACGTATCATTGAAAAAAAACATCAAAAAAATCAAATTAACCCATACATCACAAGATGGGTTGCAAAACTGGCAAACTGGCTGTGACACACAGACAGAGTCAGTCGAGTTGCGCTCTCTCAAAGCCCCTCAAAAAAGTGGTCACAAATTACTCAGTCCAGGGCCCACTCTTTTGTTCTTCTTCTTTTTCTCTTTTACAAGCAAACACAAGGACACAGGAGGTGGTTAGACAAAGTTGCAGATGACTGCAAACTGGGCCATAGTAGAAAACACATCTGACACAGATATCCTTCAGAAGGGTCTCACAGAAAAATGGATACTGGTGCCCAGAGCCATGGCTCAAAGTTAAAAAAAAAAAATGCATAGTCATACCTTCGAAAAAAAAAGGTTACCCCTAGCTACCAAATAGGTGGCAATCCACTGAGATAGCTGATAGATGGGCCTTCATAGAAGAATAGGCATTGAACAACTCACACAAATAAGAGAAAACCAAAGGAACATCCACAATAAGTGGGCACAGGTTACAAGAGAGACACCAAAAGAAAACCTCTTCCATTTGGATAAGTCGGTTTCCGGGCCTCCTATAGGACATCCTCAGAAAAAAGGTGTCTATGAGGAATTAAAATACCATTACCCACAGTGTCAGCTGAAGCATGGACAGGTGGGGATGGATGAAAGATGCCTTGTCTTGTGTGATTAGAACCACCCTGTGAGGTAACTTGTGATGATTTCCCCTGGCTAGATGTGGAAGAACAGAGAACCAGTGCTATCACAGGCAAAAGGGAGTCATCAACAAGATTTTGGGAGCATCCTTCTGAGCAGGACTTTTGGAGTGAGAGGAAGTGGAGGGAATGCATAAAGAAATATCCCCTTCCAAGAGAATGAGAGAGCATCCACCTTCCTTACCAGAAGACCTGGGACTCTGGCACAAAACAGAGAAAGTTGTCTGTTCAGAGGGGAGGCAAAAAGATCCAATTGAGGTGTACCCCATTGGTGGATAATGTCCAGAAATACATTACTGGGAAGTATCCATTCATGGGAATGAGTTAAGGACCTGCTCAGAGTGTCTTGCCACAGTGTTCTGACTGGAAGGGATATAAACTGCCTGAAGAGTCACTTGACACTTAACAGTAAGATCTCATACCAGACGTGCCAACCAGCAAATAAGATAAGATCACGTTCCTCCCTGTTTGTTGATATACCACATCACTGTAGTATTGTCTGTGAATACCTTGAGAAGCCCTGTTGAAAAGAGACACTGAAAGGCCTGAAGAGCCAGCAGAAGAGCTCTCATCTCTTTAACACTGACAAGGTGACCACACTCCTTGTACCTTTAGGGAGCCAAAAGTCACCTCCCATCCCATGGCTGAGGTGTCTGTGATCAATTCCAGAGACTGAAGAAGGAGGTGAAAAGAAATCCCTGGATTCAGAGACAACAGCTGAATCCACTGAGAAGTTCCTGTCTGAGGCAAGGAAGAAGAGGAACTACAAATTCTAGAGGATGAACATGTTGAAGCCACATTGCCTTCAGAAAAAACTGAAACTTTCTCATATGAAGTGAGGGATCAATGGAATGGTGGATGCCATGAAACCCATAATTTTCAGAAACTCTCTGGCTGTAATGGAAGCCTGAGGAAGAAGAGTGTGAAAGAAAGAAATGAGAATTAAGGCCTCAGGAGGGGGCAGTGATGCAAGAATTTTCACCATCTGAATCCTGCAACCCAGAAAAACATGATCCTGAGAAGGAGTCAGAGAAGACTTTTTGAAATTTAAAGTGAACCCTAGGCTCTGAAGAAGAGACATGGCAAAATGAATATTTTGCAAAAGGGTCTCTGGAGAGGACACCTGAATGAGCAGGTCATCCAAGTAAGGAAATATTTGGATTCCTTAAAGTCTGTAAAAGGCAATCACAGGAACAAGGCATTTGGTGAACACCCTTGGGGCAGTAGAACGGCCAAAGTGCAAAGCAGAAAACTAACAATGCAAGGAAGCATCATAGAAATGCAAAAACTTCCTGAAAAGTGGATGGATCAGAATATCGAGATAAGCATCCTTGAGATCCAGAGACACCATATAAACCTTAGGGAGCAAGAGAGGAAATAGACTCTGAAAGGACAACATCCAAAAGGAAGGTACCTTTAGAAAAGTGTTTAGATGAGAGAGGTCTAAAATAAGTCTCCAAGTGCCCTCTTTTCTGGGCACAAGAAACAGTAAGGAGTAGAACTCTTTCCTCCTTTGGGACACAGGCACCTGTTGAATAGTACCCTGAGACAAGAGATCTTGAAGAACCTCTGGTAAAAAGGGAAGATGTTCTCGAGGAGGCTGAGGAATGCCCATAAATGGAGGATGGAATTTGCAAACCATGAAGTACCCTTGATGTATGATCGACAGAACACAAGAATCCTGAGTAATCTGAAGCCAAACTTGAAGAGAAAGAGAAAGGTGAAGAGAAAGAGGAATGCAGCTGGAAAAAGATGCATAGTCACACAGTGCCTGTTTTGTCCAGAAAGGAAGGTTTCAGAGTCCCCAAAAACTGAGTAGCCTTAGCAGGAGGAGTCCGTTTGCCACTCTTATTACCTTTAGTAGAAGGACATGATTGCCCAGAAACAAAGGCAGGCTTAGCATGATAGTTTCTCTGAAATTTAGGCACAGGAGAAATAAATATATGTTTAAGTTCCCATAATGCCTTACTCTTACCCTGAATGGACTTAAATCAGCAACAGCTTCCCCAAACAAAAGTTTAGAATCCAGAGGAGCATCCAGCTACTTAGCTTTAATATTATCAGGTAGAGGTTGAAGCCTAAGCCAAGAATGCCTCCTCATAACTGAACCAAAAACAGCATCCCTAAAAGAGGCATCCACTGCATCATAACTATATTTAATATAATGACAAATGACTTGAGAGGAAGTCCCTAGCAAGGAAAGAACAGAAGTTTTACCCTCAGAGTCTGGAAAATCAGAAATAAGTTGACAGACCTGAGAAAGAAGAGCCAACACATACCTTGACATATGAGTCTGATAATTAATAGCCCTAAAAGCTAGGATAGCAGAAATGTAAACCTTTTTGCCCAGCCTGTCCATAGTTCTGCTGTCCATGTCAGTAGAGAATAACTTGGGAGAAGGAAGCAATTGAGATGGTATATCAGAGGCTATAGATACTACTGAAGGGTCAGCAGAATGGCATTTATATAGAAAAGAACAATCCTCAGGAACCATATAAAACCTATCTGGCTTCTTGGGAGCAGGGGGGAGAGAATCAGGCATCTGAGAGGCATTGGAGAAGACATCCTGTAAAGCAGCCAAGACAGGAGCAATAGCCTCAGGTTTAGAATAGTCCAACTGCAACAACTTATAGTAACTTTTATGGATATCAGAGACCTGAGTACAGTCCCATTTAAAAATACCATTATCCTATAGAGTGTGTCCCCAAAGGGGAAATTTCCTCCAAAGGAACATCAGGACTAATAGATTCCTCCTCCTCTGACCCATAGTCCAAAGGAGAAGGAATTTGAGTAGAATAAGTTAGGGATTTATCATCAGAATCTGACTCATCCTCAGAAGAATCCTGGTTTCTATGCCTTTTAAGCGGAGTAGGGGACCAAGGATGATCAGGAACTGAAACCCCATGAGGAGGCTTTAAGGACATTAAGGCAGAAAATAACCCGAGAGTAAAAGCCTGCAGAAGAGACATGTTTCATTTTTTGGTTTCTTTTTTAAGAGAACATCCTGAGAAGGGTCAGATCGAGGGACAACAGTCAAGAACTGTATCAAGAACTTCTTCCCCAACTAGAAATTGAGGAATTCTCCTAGGCCCCTCAGGAAAAAATCAACCATGGTTCCCTCTGAACGTCAAAGACAGATGCCTGCAAAGCCTCCTCGGTGTACTGCTAGCCAGAAACTTACTGGCCTCCAACACAGTCTCGGTAGAGAAATATGACAACAGCTAGGTGAATCTCTGGGTTTGTAATGATTTCAGGAGAAGCACCTAGCAGAAGCTGGACAGTGGAAGATTCCAGTCATACCCTCTTCATCTACTTCTTCCCTAAATAGTGACCCTCGGGGTGGGAGAATCCTTCCATAGTATCTTTAGCGAGTAGCCTAAGACACTGCTTTTCAAGATACAAGGAAAGGTAAGAAAGTCTACTGTGAAGGGTTTTTGGAACAAACTCCTGACAAATAGGACAAGACATATAGTCATGAGAAGCACCTAAGCAAAAAAGACACTTATCATGGTGGTCTCTATGTGGAATCTGTCTCCCACACTGGCATTTACCCTTCCTGGATGACATTAACCTCAAGGACCACAAAAACAAGAAAAAAACAAGAAAAAACAAAATCCTCAATGGCACACATCTTGCAAAAACAACAAACGGGTATAGGAAGTCCCTGGAGAACAAAAATGTGTTTAACTGGCAGAAGATGGAGGCAGATAAACAGACTGACAGTGTAAAAGATACATTCAGACTGGTGGCAAAGAAGTTCTGTTTTTGGTAAACCTGAAGGTCACCTTTATGCCCTACATTGTAGGGTGTGTATGGTGACATTCAGCATACCTTTTAAATTCAAAAGTCTTTGGAAGACTGGCCGGATATCAGGCTTCCATGGCAGGGAATACCATATAGTTAAGAATAATGTAGCAGTGAATGTAAGGACATTTTAAAAATCATACCAGTTGTGAAACCCAATATCCTGAAAAAGTTCCTTAGAGATGTCAGAGATTGATTGGGAAAACTCAGGAAGATTTGTTTGTACAGTTCTACTTTGTCCCGAGGAAGAAAAGTTCTTCCTATAGAAATACTCAGAAAACATCCCAGGAAAACTATTTTGTGGGAAGGAATGAAAGATGACTTCTGTAAGTTCAGCTGAAACTCGAGACTGAACAGTTGTTTGACATAATTCAGGGAATCTTGGCAAATGGACAAACAATCTTCCATTATAAATCAATTGTCCAATCGTGGAAAGATATGAATGTCTTGAAGTCCACACTAAACAGTTACAGGAGACAGACACTTTGTAAATACTGTTACTACAGTAGACAGACAAAAATCTAAAACATAGAACTGATAATGTAAGCCAGATACAGAAAATCTTAAAAAAGTCTTCATTCTTTGTAAATTGGAATGTGATGATAAGCATCATTTAAGTCTACCATTACAATAAAATGGGGGGGGGGGGATATGAGTGGTAGAAAAGGTTGGAGGAATAGCATTTTGAACTTTAGGACCTTGATAAAAATATTGAGAAATGAAAAGCAAAGGAATGGTCTGCAAGTGTCCCTTTTCTTTGGCATCAGAAAGACCCTTGAATGAAAATCTTTGCCTATCTGATCTGAGGGCACTAGTTCTATGATCCCCCAAGACAGCACATGCTCCAAGACAATGGAGGAAATGGGGGCATTTGGTTTGCAGAATGAAGAGGAATCCCTTGAAAAGGATATAGGGACTTCCATTACCATATGTAGCCCTGTTGAATGATACTCAGAATCCAGTTGTCTGAGATAATCTGTTGCTACTGGGAAAGATGAAGGCTTAGGCTAAAGGACAGATTTAAATGAGTTCCAGGTTGGAAAGGGGGAGGTAGAATAATTAAGAAATCATGCTGCCTTTCTGGACTATCTTTAATTCTTGGAGGCGATCCCTTTCTTCCATGAGTCATCTTGCCATTTCTTTTTAACTCTGATAATTTGAATTTTGCTGAGGCTGCTTATTTTGCTTCTTGAAAAGAGGTCCTGAATTAAAAAGAAAACATTTACTGAACTTAGAAAATAAAGGCTGAATGATTTAGTTAACCCATTGAATCACCTTCCGTCAAATCTTTTAAAGACATCAGCCGCAGAAGGATCAGAATTTATCTTTGTCAAGGGCAGAATTTAAAATCTCATCTTCAACATCTTATGTTGCGTTTTGAGAACCTAACCAAGCAAAACATCTCATAACTGAACTAGTAGCAGCAGCTCAGGATACAGCATCAGCAGAGCTATAAGAGCACTTAAAGAATGTGTGGTTACCTGAGACACACACACAATTAATGAACTTAATAAAGTTTTAACCTCTGAAGAAGGAAGGTTATCAGTTAACTTTCACATGTTTTCATAAGATGCCAGTAACACTTTTAGCATGTGAGCCTGGCATTTCAGATTTCTAAACATTCAGGTGGTAGTAGAATAAACCTTTTCCACAAATTTATCAAAAACATTCCCATCCTTGTAAGAGGGAATGGGATTAGTGTTCACACTATATTTAGCAGTAAATGTCTTTGATAAGGAAATAATTGCAGGATCATATTTGGGATTAGAAAAAAAATGTTATGCATCTGATGTACATTGTACATTGTATAACCTATTAGGATTTTGGGGAGCAGGAGGCTAACTGCCTCCCTCTCTCCACTTTGTACACTATATCTCCAGAGGAACCCTCTGTATCCCTCTGCTCTGTCTCAGAACTCCTCACCTCCACCAAAAAAGCCTTTACCTCCCCTCAAAAATCCCAAAAAAAAATCTGTCTCTTCCTCTAAATCCCAAAAAATTCCACCCCAACCTTTTTCCCCCCCCTTAAAAACCACACAATAATCTCATTTAACTCATTCCCCCTGTAATTTTTATCCACTAAACCTGACTGACAATCCAAACACTAAACCTGACTATACTATAGACAATCAGCTAACCTTTGACTGCCACATTGATCTAACCATCACATTGATCTAAAAAAACTTGTGCCTCTACAGTACAGGGCCCTTTCTTGCCCTACCACACCCTGATCTGTCCTTTGCCCCAAACTCACCTCATCCTCACACTCACCACACTGTTGTATACTCTTCAATCTTTTATCAGCTATTACCTTTCATAACTTAACGCAGCCAGCCATTGCCCTTGCCTACAGGCCCACATTACAGTCTCTATCCAACCAAACACTCTGTCTAAAAAAAACTTAACCTACTGGAACTCACTTAGAACCTAATACCCCGTCTACTAATTAGTCACTTTTAACATCCTATTTAACCCCTACAATCACCCATCCTTACCCCTTATAATCCTACCATATAATTAATCTCACCTCTTTCAGCCAACAAGCTTAACTACTCTTAGCTCTAGTAATTCACAACAACAAAACATTTGTACCAGTTTTTGCAAATGCTGTTGGATGGACATTTTTGGAAAGAACTGACCCAGGAACTGACACCTAAACCCTTTCAAAAACAAAAAAGAAACAATTTCCAAACCCACTGGCTATGCACCCATGCTCTATGCCTATGCTCTAAGCCTGACTAATTATTAGTTTTTTTTTTTCCCTCAGTCCCCTCCTTCATGGATTATTAATTTATTACTTTCTTTGGATTTATCCCCCTCTACTGACCAACCTTTCTTTCTTTTCTCTTTCCTTTACTCTTCCTTCTCCTTCTTCTTTCATGCTATATATATATCATCTCATCTCTTTCTCTTTTTCTTACATACAGATCACTTCTACTGCTAAATCTTCTCTTCCTAATACACCCTGGCACAACTTGTTTCTTTTTTTTCTAAATTGTATTTTTATTTTTTTTTGACTTTCCATATGTTTTTTTATTTTTTTTTTTTTTTCCTTTTCCTTTTAACAGTCTTTCCAGCATACATTACATTATAATATTGCCTCTCCATGTTGTTTCTCTGTTTAAACTGCTTCTGCATCTTCTACATAATACACATAATAACTGTTCCTTTGCTTGCTTTCATTTATATATATTTTTTGTTTTGTTTGTTTTTTTTTTTTTTTTGATGATTTTTTTTTTTTTTTTTTTTTTTTTTTTTTTAAAACTACTAGTATGTTAGTGTGGTTTTCTCCTAGGGCCTCTGCTGAAAATGGACATGTATCCAGCCAGACTAGCCCGGTTAACAAATGTAAAATAAAAAAAATAAATAAATAAAACTGACAGGCATACTGCAAGCTGTTATGACATCCTATAAAGTTGATCCAACAGGAGGGACAGCTGCAGGCTGAGGGAAATCTAGATGCAACAAATCATAATATTTTTTTCTGGGAGATTGGGATTTCATTCTGTTCCTACTGAAATAAATTTTTCATTTCAGAAAACAGTCTCAGAAAAAGATAACTCTTCCGGAGGGAAATCTGAGAAAATCAGTTTCTTCACAATCAAAATCATAATCTTGATTAGAATTCACTGAAGAAAAACACTTCCCTTACATTCTGTGCTCTTTTGAATGGAATCCATGTCAGAAAGTGAGGATAAACATTTTTTTTCTTTTTCATTAGAAGTTAATGAGAAGACAGGTTACCTTTTTTGCCTTCTTTTCCTGGGAGACCCCCCCCCCCAGAAAAAGACAGACCCATGTTAGGGACACTAGCCCAGGAATCAGGCACCTTAACCGAACTATGTAGTAAGACTTTATCCACTCATTTTCCTGAGACAAGCAAGAGTGGTTCTTCTTTGACCAGTGAAGACAACTCTACAGCTGGAGTGGGCATGTCTAACTTTCAGTCCTTTATGATGTCCAAAAGATTTACACAAGAGAGACCAAAAACAAAGATAAGTGGTCCCAGGTACCATGATTAGCTACAACAGAGTCATCCATCAGTGGCTATGACAGCGAGCTAGCTAGCCTATCACCAAAAAACTCTGGGAAATGTTCTTCTGGCAGATGGGAGAAGGAATAACCAAGGAAACTGAAAGCTGCTTCATGTTTTAGCTGAGAAAAAAACCTGCAAGGTGGGTAGTATAGTCTAAGTGAGTCAGTAACCTTCTGACAAAAAAGGTTTTGAGGTAAAAATTTCTGTGACAGTCTCCAAAAGTACAATAGCCTCTCCCTTATATCAGTATTCTACATATGTAGAAAAATAGAGTAAAATAGATTTTTTGTCTTTTTACACAAGCATTTTCCCAGTAAACATTCTTTCACAAGAAATAACAGTCCATTACATTAAGATTTCCTAGCATAAAATCCATACATTGAAAGAAAAAGCACATCTTACCTAGAAAAAAATTAAGTAGTGGAAGGTTTCCCCAGAAAGGTATTTATCTAACAAGTCTTGAAGGATTAGTATCCAAACATCAGTTCCATGAAGCTTGCTGAGGGAACACACTTCAGCAACAAGATATCTATGACGCTTTTCACAGCCTAACCACTGTTTTTATGCAATTTTCCATTTTCAAGGCCCACAGTGGTTAGGCACCATGGAGGGGGCCCTGAAGCTTTGAAAGCTAGCCAGTGGGAATATCATTGGCAGGATATAACCTATACAGCTTAGGCTTGTAACAATGACCTATTGATGAACATGAGAGTACTTATTATCCTGTAATGTCATATTGTAGCCTGAACACTAGTAAACATAAACTTAACAGTAAGGCTTTAAAATTCTAAACATTTTCAGACTATAATGAAAATGGTGCTCTGTACTGTTGTTCTTCACCTGTGTCTGCCAAAACTTAAGACTGACATGCCAAACATTTGCTGCCTATTTCTCTCTCTCTCTTTCTTTCTTTCTTTACATTAGTTAAACCACAGCATACACAGCATACTAACTATATACATCCAGACATTCTAATGTAATATTTTATTCTTTTGCTAGTCCCTCCCTTTTTTTTATAACAGATTGCCATGACTTGGATGCTACTGAAGTTAACACTTTTGTTTTAACCAAAACATAGGTTCATAGGTTCATAGGTTCATACTAGGCTATCTGCCCTAGGGCATTTATAAGCCTAGCCAGAGTGTGTTTGGCTATTGCCACCCATTTTAAATTCATTTTGCTATGCCCTTTTTCGAGGTTAGTATACTGTGCCTCTGTCTAACAGTGGCACAGAAGTGATACCAGGGCTAAACCTACAATCTCCCATCCATTCATCAAGATTCCTCTTGAAGAGAGTCAATGAGGGACTCTGCCTAAGCTGGACTGGGATTTAATTCCAGAGTGATGGGAGCCTCTGGGTTATGAATCTGTCCCTCCAGCATGTCCTATTTATTTCAGTGCTGAGGTTCAAGTCTCTCGAGCGCGTAGCTCTATGGGATTTGGATTTTCTGAGGTGCAGCGTGTCCATTAATTCCGAGTTGGAGAGTTGGACATGGCTTTATATGTCAGGCACAGATCGCCTCTGAGCAGGCGATATGCCACTGAGTAGAGCTGGAGTTTCTTTAACTGGGCATCATATGGCATCGGTATGAGCCCTTTGATCCTCTTGGTGAGGTACTTTTGGGGTCTTTCCAGTTGCTGCAGGTGTCTGGTAAGGTACATCCCAAAAGGGGCATTGTACTCAATTATGGGCCTGATGAGGGATGAGTAAAGAGGCACGATAACCTCCCCTGATCTAGATGTGAATCCCTTCAGGATTAGGTGGGCTATATAAAATGTTTTTCTAACCACTTTGGCCATGTGGTTGTCAAATGAGAGATTGCTATCAACTTGGGTCCCCAGGTCCCTAATTACTTCTTCTGTAAGTAATGGATTACCACCTATGTGGTAATTTGTGGGCACTTTGTTTTTGCCAAAGGGGATGACTATACACTTTTTGGTGTTTAGATTGAGGGCATGGCTCTGGCACCAGTTGTCTGTTTCTATGAGGCCCTTTTGGAGGATGCTTGTGTCGGCTGGAGAGTCGATTATGGTGCCCAGTTTGCAGTTATCTGCGAACTTGGTCAGCCACAGTCCTTCCATGTTGGCCTGTACCTCCGAGAAATACATACCGAACAAGAGAGGTCCCAGGACTGAGCCTTGTGGGATGCCACTTGTAACTGGTTTGGAGTCTGACATGGCTCCAGCAATTCTAACCATGTGGGTTCTGTCCTTGAGCCAGTTTTCAACCCATCTTGTGACATAGGGGTTTATATTTAAGCTGGTGAGCTTATCTATAATGCCCGAGTGGGATATTGTATCGAAGGCTTTTGCGAGGTCCAGGTAGGCTGTGTGGATCACCTTCTCCTCGTCAATGGCCTTGGTGACTGTTTCACAGAAATCGACCAGGTTTAAGAGGCAGGATCTGCCCTTAACAAAGCCGAACTGGGTAGGATCCAGTGTCTGTAGGTCCCCAATATCTTTATTTATGAGGTCCATAATGATCCTTTCCATAACTTTGCAGACCAAGCTAGTCAGGCTTATGGGGCGATAGTTTCCAGGATCCATTGAGGCACCATCTTTGTGGAGAGCGACCACTGTTGCTGTACACCACTCTTTGGGAACATATCCTGTAGTAAGGCTGAGAATGAACAGTAGTTTTATGTTTGGGTTTAGCTCTTCTTGGAGTTCATTTAGGTCGCAGCCTGGGACACAGTCTGGTCCCATTGATGCTGTGTTTTTTGCTTTGGAGAGGGCGGCTCTTACCTGAGCATCTGAGATGTTGGGGGGGCAGCACTCTGCTGGGATAGATATTTGCCCTTTTGGTGGGGGGTGGAGTTTCTGCTGAGCCTGTCAGCTAGGATGTTGGCAATGTCTGTGGGTTCTGTGTATTTTTTGTCAGTTTGGACTAATTCTGAGCATATCTGGGAATTCCCACCCAGGTTCCTAACATAACTAAAGAAAGCCTTGTGATTATCCTTAGTGTCCTGTGTAATTTTCCTCTCAAAGCTGGACTTAGACGATTTTATTAGTGCCCATAGTTTTTTGCTAATACTGATCAGAGATGCCTTTCCTTTTTGGGATTTTGCTCTATCATGTAGTAGCTTCCTCCTTCTATTGTACAGTTTGTTTATGGCTGGGGTCCACCAGACAGGACGTCTGCCTTTGGAGGATTGGGCCTTGGTTTTATTTGGGATTGCATGATCCATGCATTCCTGAAGGTGTTCATAGAATGCGTTTATAAAGGATTCTGCAGTCTGGGCCATATTTTCCACAGGCCCGGGGCCTTTGAAGGATTCCACCTCAGTTTTTAGGAGTGTGAAATTTGCTTTAGAGAAGTTTTTCACTGTGGTTTTCTGGGCAGGGGGTAGGGTCGGGATGTGAATATCCAGTGAGATTAGTTTATGGTCTGATCTTACCAGTGAGGGATACACTTCTGGTCTGGAGCATAGAGTCCCCATGTTGGTGATTATCAGGTCCAGTATGTTTTCCCCTCTTGTGGGGGTGGTAACAAGTTGTTCCATAGCATTTGAGTTTATAAATTCTAGGAACCTTTGGGCTAGGGTGTTGGAGCTAGAGTAATGCTCCCAGTCTATGTTTGGGTAGTTGAAGTCGCCCAATATAATGGTGTTTGGAGAGACCTTCATATTTTCCAGTGTTCTCAGGAAGGCCGAGTGGGGTTCCTGGGTTTGGGAGGGTGGTCTGTAGCAGGCTATAAACTGGAAGGCAGTTTTACCCACTGTTAGTTGCACATGGATAGTCTCTGATGCTTCGTGCTGTGCCACCAACCTGGAGGTGTGGGTATCTTTGATGAATATTGATACTCCCCCTCCTTTTATGGTTCGGTCCAAGTTTTGGGGCCAAAAAGCATGGTATGAGGTATAACCTGGTAGTGCTGGGGTGCTCTCGGGAGCCTTGAACCAGGTTTCTGTTACTGCACAGATATCGATGTTCTCCATGCTAAGGAGAGTTTCGAGTGCATGCATCTTGAGGTTTAGACTTCTGGCATTGAGTAGCATTACTCTTAGTTTCTTATCCCTTGTGATACCTATGGAGGTGGGTTTGTCTTTTGAGCCTTTTCTAAAAAAAGGCACTATAGGGCTAGCAAGAGCCTTTGCCAATATCCAAAAGCCCAGGGGTGACAGGTGCAAGCCGTCCCTAGCGAAGCATCGTGGCTTGCCGAGCATGTCATCCAGGCTGACAGGCATTGGATCCCCTTTGAATGACACCAATACTTTAGCCAATTGTTGAAATTGATCATCTTGTCTTCATATTGTGGCATCATTCTTGGTGAGGTTAAGATGCTACTCAAGTTCAGGGTCATACCGGCCTGGGCTACATACTCAGAGAGCTCCTTTATGTCTCTTTTCATATAGTCCAGGGAGGTACATCTCAGGTCATTCACACCAGCATGGACAATGACTGAGTCATATTTGCACTTGCCTTGGAGTGACCTGAGTGCTTGTGTTATGTGGCAGATCCTAGTGCCCGACAAGCAGCTCACTGTGACCTTCTCCTTGTTCAGCCTGGTGAGTGGGACGTCAGTGTGCCTGACGATAGAGTCACCTATTACAAGTGTATCAGGTGTGTTGTTTAGCCTTAAGGGCTGTGACTGTTCGGCACACTGGCTTTGTGAGCTATGTGTTGCACGTGTTTTGTTTTGGGGTAGCGGTTGCTTGGGTGTCTGCTTTGGAGGTCTCTGCTGCTTAGGCTGATTTTTATTTAGAGCCTCCGAATATGTTTTTGTCTGTTTATGCGTTTGGTTTGCTGTGGTGGTAGGTCTATGTGAGACTGGAATTGTAGTGAGTGTGGTTTCCTTCTCCTCCTGACTGGTTACGCCAGTACTGAGTTGAGAGAGCTTAGCCTCCAGTTTGGCTATATGGTTGCATCTCTCACATGTGTTGGAATTTGTTGGGAGGAGGAGAGGGTTGTCTGTGTACATGAGGCAGTTGTAACATTGCCTCAAGATTCCCAGATTCACCAGCTGAACTGGAGAGGTGATTGACAACTGACCTTTGTACATGCTAGAATAGTATTGGGAATTCCTTTATAATTGAAAAAAAGGGCCAATGGGGAACAAGGTACTCAAGGGGAGTTTGTGAGGGTGTAGTGCTTTTAATTTTTTAGTGCTGACTTATATAATTGCTTTAGTAAGCAAGTGCCAGGCCAGCTGTGATACACTTCAAAGCAGACACCAGAAGTAACAAATAGCTCTTGAGCGCCTTTACAGTAGGACAGCTGGGGGAAAGGCCTCAGGATTATTGTTGCTGACCACTCACATGCTATCCAGGGCTACCTGAAAGTTGCTGAGGACCCTTTCATCTGGGACAGCAATCACTCTGAAAATTGCCCAGAGGGATGGGGTTTCTCCCAGACTTCTCCTGTACCAAGCCACATTTGGTGTTGGCTCTTCTCTGTCCTGGAAAAGATACCTATTATCCACTGTGGTGAAGATTTTTCTCTCCTCCTCCCTTCACGTGTTTCTACGTGTGCCTTTACTTCCAACCAGAAAATGCACAGACCTTTGAAGAGGGAATTCAAGGAGACTGCTTTGATATCCTCAGTGTAGTAAGTTAATCTGAGCCACTCATGGTGTCTGATGATGCCTGAACCCACAACTCAGGATGAACCTTCAGCAGCACAACAAACAAGGAGCTCCATTAGGATGGTCATCATCGAAACAGCTAAAGATTTTGACAAAAGATCATCTTTGGTGGGTCCCTATGTCAACTGTATAATGGCCTGACACATTTCTTTGGAGATGTTCCACTGGAAATCCACCATCTGTTCTGTGCTTGGTAGTTTCCTTTCCATAAGTTCAAAGTAAATGATGCATAAACATGTTTCCTTTATCAGTCCATTGTTTTGGACACCTCCTCTGGTGGAAAGGCCACAGGGCTCTGGGGAGCTAGAAACCTCTTGGCGGTAGTTACAGAAGCCTGGATGTCTAACTTGGGTGTCCATTCCATTGGGGATGAAGAATATGGCTGGCCTTCTTACATACTAGAACCACTGTATCAGGGCTTTGGTAAACTACAGTGATGGCCATTTTGAGGATAACCATAAATAGGGGGAACTTCCCAGAAAGATTGCTGGGAAGATTCAAAAGTTTTCTACAGTATCCTCTGTGGGAAGAATACAGAGTTGGTAGCTCATTCCACCCTCTGACAAATCATTTCCAGGTGTTCCCCAAATCTGGGGTCTTCCTGAGAGGGGACACTGAGGCATTTGTGTCTTTCTTTTCATCAAAAACAGATGGCAACAACTCAGTAGGTGGGTCAATGCACTTACTTTTGCAGAATGCCTTCCTCAGTACCTTCAGAGGGGGAGAGTCTGAAGATGAGGAAGACACAAGTATGGGAGCTTAACTGTTTGAGGAGGTGCACAAGATAATGAGCCTCTGTATCCTGTTGAATGACAGAAGCAAAGTTGAAGGCTTAGGAATAAACTTTTCCCGGAGCAAAATAAATACCAGTATTAACGTTTGGTATGGTGCCAGGGAAATCATGTTAATACGGACAGCTGAGTAATGAGCTCAATGTCAACAGCTGTCTCAGTGCTGAGATAATCACTGGTAAGAATATTGGGCCTAACTCAAAAATAATTTGTGTTAGAACAAACTAACTCAGGAATTCAAAAAGAGCCTAGCTCTTCTGGGAAGGGCTGTAGTAAAAAGGCTCTGTTTCTCCAATGTATAGATTTGTGATTCAGAGATATGTTAGCTGCAATGAGGAAAAACCTCATTACTGGTTAACTGCACACATCCACACATTCTAATTCATGGTTAACTACCGGGATTGTGATAACCTTTCTGAATTCAGCCCTAACAGATTATAAATTATAATGTGGTATTTTAATTCTTTGGATTAAACTTCTTTTCCTGCACATCTCTTTTTACTGTGATTAATTTCCTTTTAAATGTCAAAGGAATAGTTGAGAGTTAATATTTTCTCCCTCACTAAACTCTGACTCTAATGTATTATGCAGCGGCACCTTTAGTTTTGCAGCAGACTGTAAACCTGATTTTATAAAGTTTTAGGCTCAAATACACACACATATAAACATGTACACATACTTCATATGTCTCTGAGGTATAGTTGTCATACTAAGTGTGATGGTAGGATGGCACCACTTCCTCCAATGTGATAGGGCAATGATACCACCAAAACCACTGTGACATCTCTATGACAAGATGTCACTAACTGTGAAGAATCCATCACTGCCAACCAATAGTGAAGTAATACCAAAATGTGCACACAAGTATATTTCAGTGATTAATTCACAAAGCACAACCTGGCTCCAAGAGCAAAAAGGAATATGCACAGCTGTCCTAGGTATGGATTTCCAAGATCCACACCCAAATTAGACTGCACACAGGACACTTACAGAGTGGGGGTTTTGACCAAACAATCCAGGCCTCTTTACTCACCACTCTCTGTGACCTGATGTCTTTAACTGCTGCTTTATCCATTGTAATTGCCTTTCA
The DNA here is from genome assembly GCF_019279795.1 of Protopterus annectens. NCBI lineage: Eukaryota > Metazoa > Chordata > Ceratodontiformes > Protopteridae > Protopterus > Protopterus annectens. The sequence continues at coordinate 564,185,542 of NC_056725.1, forward strand.
CACAAAGTACTCTTTCCACACACAGACAAACAGACAAACTCTCACACACAACCTCCCCCCCCACACACACACACACACACATATATATATGACTCCCGTGGAAGACTGGGAGAATACTGTTATTCTGCACAGCTTTCTTCCTGGCAGTAGTACTGCCATTGATATGTATTAGAGTGAGATAAATCCAATTATTGGTTGTTGGTATCATTTAAGGAAAATACAAAATCATATGCATTCATCTCTTTTACTGGTAGTAGGCATAAGTAGTCTGATGGGAGATATATACCACACAGCTTTTTAACCAACAATGTGCATAAGGCTTGCTCTCTTCTCAGAAAATTTACAATGCATAAAAATAATAAATTAATAATTATTTCAAGACACAACAGCTTAATAAAGTTCAAAAAGAAGGAATAGGTGCTAAAACAAATAAGAAACCAAGAATAAGCACCTGGATATCCGTTTTACCCATAAAATGTTTTATTAAAGACACAGCAAACACTCAGCAACACTTAACGCTGAAACATCAGTATACAGTACGTTTTCATCTGTAACTTCGTCAGAATAATGCCAAGCCACCACACTGAACATTATATAGTAAAACCTTCCGTCATTAATTAGTTCCAATAAAATAATTAAACATCACTTATAAAATAATCAACATAAAAAGTGCCCCATAGCCACTTGATACAAACATATAAGACTTACAAATGTGCATATTAAAAATGTTAAAAACAAGAAAAGTACATAAAAATTCGTAAGTATTTGATGTGGATAACTAAGAGAAAAACAATATGATAGTTTCTTACTGCTAAAAATCCTATTTAAACACACTTGTTAAAACCAAATAAAATAGTAGTATGACCCTACCCTTTGTGGAAAAAATGCATCTCTCTTTAATTCATTAATACTAAAAGGTTGTGAGTAAACCATAAAACTAAAAAGTATCTTAAAACCAAAATACTTTACATAGGTTTAAAACTTTAAAATAATCTAGGAAGATGTGCAAATAAAGCCTTATAACTTTGCAGCCCGTAACTTCAAAACAGGTGCCAGGGACACCATGTCATTTAAACCAGGTCATCTATTGGCTTCTAAAATCAACTGCCAATATACCTCCCGGTATTCTAGTTGTGTTTCCCATGGTCCCCCTCTGGCATCTCTTTGTACTTCGTCTAATATAAAAAGCTTAAACGTTGCATGCCCACAATTCTCTGTGTGTTTGAATAAAGCATGTTTGCTGTTACACTTTTTTAATATTGTATAGGTGTTCGTAGATTCTTCTCCTTAAACACCTCCCGGTCTTCCCCACATAAAAACCTTCACATTTCTCACAAGTCACAAGGTAAACCACCCCTTTTGATTCACAGTTAGAGTGTACCTTAGAGGCAATACACCTATTATGACTAGAGACATATACCTCAGATTTTTTAAGAATATAGGGACATCGTGGGCAAGATCCACATTTAAAAGTTCCAGCTTTTTTATTTCCTTTGGTATAATTGTTATTTTCTAATATATTTTTTATACATTTCCCTTTTCTAAAAACAAACCTTAAAGGTATGTCATACTGAAGATTCAAATCAGATAACTACTGAATCTATCCTATTCTTCTTTCAGTGATTCTATAATAACATTTGCGTCTCCACTATAATCAAGGACAAAGACATTCTCATAGCCACTATTTTTACTCCTCATCTCATCACTTCCTGTATTAATATCTTCTACTCCTAGGATTGGGGCAAATCCGTCCCTTCTATGTAAAGTCACTTCATTAATCATCTCCTCAATCATATATGTGGGGTAACCCCTTTGTAAAAACATACCTTTTAAAAAGTATACCTTTTTTAAAAACTTTTCATCGTCCGAGGTCATCCTACTGCCCTTAACAAGTTGACCTTTGACAATACTCTTCTTCTGAGCAAAGGGATGTGCACTTTGAAAGTGTAAAAATAAATTACAATATGTATCTTTCCTATAAACTTCTGATTTAAACTTTTTGTTCTCCCTATCCTTTCTAATCCTTACTTCTAAATAATCAATGAATTCATGACCAAAATTATAAGTAAATTTCAAAAAATTAGTAGCTGAATATATATATTTCACAAATTCATTAAGCTTGTCCTCCCCTCCTGTCCAAAAGATACATATGTTGTCCATAAATGGACTATATAAAACCAAATAATCTTTGTATATGGAGTGAAAAATGTGGTTTCGTTCCCACCATGAAAGGACCAAATTGGCGTACATTGGTGCACACATTGCTCCCATTGCCACACCTTTTTCATGACAGAAAAACTCCCCTTCAAAATAAAGGAAGTTATATTTGAGAACCACTTCCATAAGGGTAATTATCAAATATGTATCTCTGTCACTAAATTTTCCACACCTTCTTAGTCCCACTTCCGAAAATTCCAGCCCATCACTGAGAGGGATGGAAGTGAATAAGTCAACCACATTTATTGTTACAAACATCAGTTGGTCTGAACACAACTCATTTTTTTACTTTTCTAAGGAAATCCCATGAGTCTTTGAGTGTATTTTGGGAATTTAAGGAGGCAGTTTTCAGCTTAACATCCATCCTATTTTTTTTTTATTTTTATTTTAGTTATTTATTTTACATTTGTTTACTGGGAAAGTTCGACTGGACACAGGTCCATTTTCAGTGGAGGCCCGGGGAGAAAAGCTCCACATTACAATACATTACATGAGAGTAAAAAGAAGTAGAACATACATGCATATATGGCATACATTTACATCAGGACAACATGCTGGTGATTAACAAACATACATACATATAGCATATATACCCACAACAGGGCATCATGTTTGTGATTAACATTTCTTACAGTAGACAATCAGAGGTACATTTGTTTTTCTAAGTTTTGTAAGGTAAATGTATATGGGTTTGGAAGCTTTCAGGGGAGAAACTGTTTATATATATCTGTACCCTGACAAATTTTCTTGGTATGGATTAGACTAGTGAGTGGCATGAGCATAGCCAGTTACTTGGATAGTGGGTTTTCAGGAGTTTTTTGAATTGACAAAAGGAAGTGGTAGAAGTTATTTGGCTTGGTAGTGAGTTCCAGGTTTTGGCAATGGTGTTGGCAAAGAGAGACTTGCCAGCTTAGATTTTATGTTTGATGACAGTTATGAGGTTCTGGTTACTAGATCTTAAGGCTCTAGAGGGAATGTGGAGCTGAATTAAGTGCTGAAGTGTTTGAGTTATCTCAGGAAGGTAGTAGAGTTTGTCCGCTATAGAGTTGATTGAGCAGAAGTATATGAGGCAACTCAAGCCAGTTGAGTTGCTTAAGGGATAGACAGTGTTGGGACCTATATTAGGCTTCAGTAGCAAACTTGGTAATCTTGTTGTAGCAAGATTCCATTTTATTTAGATCAGTTTGGCAGAGATTGGTCAAGATGGGAGAGGCATAGTGGAGAGTAGATAGAAGATGAGTCCTTGCCATGGTTACTTTGGTGTGTTTTGTCATAAACTGTTTGTTCCTGTAGAGGACACCAAGTTTTTTATTAACTTTCTTAATGGTTTGTGCTATGTGGATGTCGAACCTCAGGTTATTGTTTATTTCTATGCCTAGCAGTTTAGTGTGTGTGGTTGGACTAATTTGAATGTTTTCTTTGGAGCTAATGGTGAAATTATTATTTAGGGGAGGAGCTCTGCCAGGGCTGAAAATAATTAGTTTTTTTGGGATTAAGAAGAAGTTTGATGTTAGTGAACCAAGTTTCAGCTAGGGTGAAGTTATTTTGGGTATGGGTTTGCAGTTCACTAAGGGTAGGGGCAGCACATATGAGGGTATTGTCATCTGCATATTGTACTATTGAGGCAGTGGGAGAGGATGAAGAGATTTGATTTGTAAATAGGGAGAACAGCAATGGGCCAAGGATGGATCCTTGAGAGACTCCTATGGTTACTGGGAACAGGGGGCACAACTGGTCCTGCCATAGGAGTGCTTACTGACAGGCAGATAAGTAGCTGTTGAACCATGATATAGAGGAGGGACTTATATTTAAGGTGGATAGGGTATCAAGAAGCAGACTGTGGTTTACCATGTCAAAGGCTTTTGATAGGTCTAAGAATATGGAAGAAACAAATAGACCCTTGTTTCTGTGGTGGTTAACTATGTTGGTGAATGATAGTAGTGCTGTCATGGTGCTATGGGAAGGTCTAAAGCCATACTGGGATATGGAGAGTAGGTTGTTATTCTGGAGGTACTGTATTAGTTGAGTATGAACAACTCTTTCTAATATTTTGGATAAAGGTGATAGGATTGCTATTGGGTGATAGTTGATGAGCTCTAAGGAGTTGCCTCCTTTGTGCAGTGGAATTATATATGATGTTTTCCATGAGGTGGGGACTTTGCATTCTGAGAGAGATCTGTTTATGAGAATAGAGATGGGATAGGCTATAGCTTCAGCTGAGATCCGAATGAAGTCTGCTGGCAGCTTATCAGCTGCTAGAGTGGTTGGTTTAAGTTTACCAAGGAGTTCAGATATTGATTTGGTAGATACAGAGTGGAGGTGAAAATCGGGGCTATTGTTTTGTATATTGAGATGAGTTGGGGTAGTTATTGGTGTGAGGCTGCTAGTATTATATTGGGCATTGGCAAGGGTCTGGACTGTTTCGGTAAAGAATTTGTTAAACCGAGTAGGAATGTTTTCGTGGTTATTTGGAAGCACAGGGGTTGGAGTCGTGGACTTTCATGGATGCAGTTTACCATTTATTGAGGCCAAGAATCTTTGTGGGTTGTGAGCATATTTTTCTTGCATGCTTGTATAGTAGCTGGATTTGTCTAGTTTGATTTGTTTTTTGGCTTTTGTTTTTTGAAATTTATTTATAATTTTGGACATGAATTCATTGATTATTTAGAAGTAAGGATTAGAAAGGATAGGAAGAACAAAAAGTTTAAATCAGAAGTTTATAGGAAAGATACATATTGTAATTTATTTTTACACTTTCAAAGTGCACATCCCTTTGCTCAGAAGAAGAGTATTGTCAAAGATCAACTTGTTAAGGGCAGTAGGATGACCTCGGACGATGAAGAGTTTTTAAAAGAGGTATACTTTTTAAAAGGTATGTTTTTAGAAAGGGGTTACCCCACATATATGATTGAGGAGGTGATTAAGGAAGTGACTTTACATAGAAGGGACAGATTTGCCCCAATCCTAGGAGTAGAAGATATTAATACAGGAAGTGATGAGATGAGTAGTAAAAATAGTGGCTATGAGAATGTCTTTGTTCTTGATTATAGTGGAGACGCAAATGTTATTATAGAATCACTGAAAGAAGAATGGGATAGATTTAGCAGTTTATCCGATTTGAATCTTCAGTTTGACATACCTTTAAGGTTTGTTTTTAGAAAAGGGAAATGTATAAAAAAATATATTAGAAAATAACAATTATACCAAAGGAAATAAAAAAGCTGGAACTTTTAAATGTGGATCTTGCCCATAACTTCCCTATACTCTTAAAAAATCTGAGGTATATGTCTCTAGTCATAATAGGTGTATTGCCTCTAAGGTACACTCTAACTGTGAATCAGAAGTGGAGGTTTACCTTGTGACTTGTGAGAAATGTGAAGGTTTTTATGTGGTGAAGACCAAGAGGTGTTTAAGGAGAAGAATCTACGAACACCTATACGATATTAAAAAATGTAACAACAAAAATGCTTTATTCAAACACACAGAGAAATGTTGGCATGCAACTTTTAAGTTTTTTATATTAGAGGAAGTACAAAGAGATGCCAGAGGGGGACCATGGGAAATACAACTAGAATACCGGGAGGTAAGATACTTTTTAGTTTTATGGTTTACTCACAACCTTTTAGTATTAATAAATTAAAGAGAGATGCATTTTTTCCTCAAAGGGTAGGGTCATACTTCTATTTTATTTGGTTTTAACAAGTGTGTTTAAATTGGATTTTTAGCAATAAGAAACTATCAAATTGTTTTTGTCTTAGTAATCCACATCAAATACATACGAATTTTTATGTACTTTTCTTGTTTTTAACATTTTTAATATGCACATTTGTAAGTCTTATATGTTTGTATCAAGTGGCTATAGAACACTTTTTTATGTTGATTATTTTATAATTGATGTTTAATTATTTTATTGGAACTAATTAATGAGGGCAAGTTTTACTATATAAAGTTGAGTGTGGAGGCTTGGCATTATTTTGATGAAGTTATGGATGAAAAAGTACTGTATACTGATGTTTCACTGTTAAGTGTTGCCGAGTGTTTGCTGTGTCTTTAATAAAATATTTTAAAGGTAAAACGGCTATCCAGGTACTTATTCTTGGTTACACAATAGCTTAATGTTTAAGAAATTAATGTTTCATAAATAATAAAAAAAAAGAGTGCAAACATAGATTAAAATGCATATAAGTTGGCATGCAAGAAGAAATTAAATAAAGATAATAAAACAAACAGGATGCATACAGAAAAAAATAAGCTCCAGATATGCAAGTTTCCTGGCTATCTCCTACTTAAAGATACTGTCCATGTCATAAGTTAGATAAATTAATAACTTTTACTCATAGATGGATCCACCATAAAAATGACAGTCCCCTGGATTTATGCAACCAATATTTACGTACAGGAACAGTTTAGCCCGGAATATGGCCGCTGAGCGATCCAGCAAATAGCTGATCTGACGTGCAAGAGCGTACACTGCTCCTGCATGGATATGGCTGCAGAATGCTAATTCCCTCATTTGCTGGTGAAAACCATGCAAACGAGGTGAATTAGTGATTCACCAAGCAGCCAGGTATCCGTGCAGGAACCGTGTTATTTGCAGAAATGTATTTGGTTACTAACCGACTACATTTCCGCAAATAAAAAAACGGGCATGACAACTCTCAAAAAAGCATGTTTTATACTTTTTAGGCATGCCAATGGCCAAATATATGGCCATTGAAATGAAAAACCATTTTGTTTTTATAAAAATCAAATTATTATTATTTTTTTTTTTTTTTGCTGATTTCGGCCGTTTAAGCATAGGAAAGCGGCACACAAATGGGATCGTACTGAAAATAAAAAAAATTGTAAAAACTCAGTTTTAAGGGAAATCTGCATTTTGCCATTATAGTCTATGGCATGCGGAATGAAACAATACCAGGGAACAGTGGTTGTCAAGTGGGAAGGCTCTGTGTAAGTGCAGTAACTATGGACTAAGGCAGTGGGGTATGCAACTGAATCACAAAAATCTTTTAAGTCTCAAACTGCACCTAACTGTGTAGGTGCTCTAGCACGATGGTGTAACTAGGAGGAGCAACAAACAAGAAAAGGGGGTGTGTAAGGTATGTTATAAGCACATTGGAGCCCAAAGGCACATAGATAAGCTTAGTTAAGCACAGCTAAGCAAGGGGGTGTGTCTGAGGCTGTATTGACTTATTCCATGAAGTTAGGAGCATGTTCGCGCCCAGAGGAGGGCCATTTCTTACTGTTTACATAAGCTAAAAGGGTTTGCATGGCAAGCACCAGGTGTAAAACAAACAAAAAAAAAAAATGGAAATAGCAGGACTGTTTACATTTGGGCACCGGGTTTGTGCAGCGTGCCTTGGGGCTTAAAAGAGGCAGAAATGGGAAGGGAAAAAGAAAAGAAAAAGGAAATAGCAGAATAAAAGTAATCAAGTACAAATAACATAGCTGGCAGGTGAAATGCATCATAGTCAGCCAATCATATAATAATAATAATAATAAGAGCTTTACACTTATACTTAAGGTCACAAAGTCCCATAATTACTTTAGTGACTCTCTCTTCTCCTTGAAAGTAGCCATACAGTGGAACCTATTACCCCAGAATATCTTAAAAAACACAGATCATCATAGCTTCAAAACTCTCCTCAAGGAATACCTTACTGAACAATGGCTATGGTCCTATAATACTCCTGGCTAGTTTTGCATGCCTTCAATCAAATGTTTTCTATTCTGCTATATTCTTCTCTTACTTCTTCCAAATGAAAATGCCACAATGTTTTTTAGTTATATATCTAATGAGTTTCATATTACCATCTGTAATAAGGCTTAAGAAATGTAATGTTTTGTTTTACATTCACCTTTTTGTAAATTGTGAATGTTGGTAACTGTCAAACATTTTTCCATATTGTTTTGTAAATCTTTTTTAAAAATTTTGTAATCTTTTTGTACTGTTGTTATGGGGCTTATCTCCCCGGGTCTCTGCTGAAAACGGGCTACTTGCCCAGCTGGATTCTACCCAGTTAATAACTGTAAAATAAAATAAATAAATAAATAAATCATACAGGCAGCATCTGCAGCACAACAGTAAAAAGTATGGAAACCCCTTACAGTCTGTTTTTTCCCTACAAACTCTGCTCCATTGGTGCACACATGCAGGGAAATTTTAACTGGAAAAATGTTAGGCGCTGCCATTGCTTTGATCCGTCAATATGTGCTAGAGGCTGAGGGTGGAGAGGAGGATAATGCTGACAACCATGACAGACCAAGGAGGAGGAGAAGTGTGTTCAGACCCAGGGTAACTTACCAGGGGCTACATGATCTTGAGATAGTAGAGTGCTACAGGGTGGACAGAGACATACTTCAGCAAATCACTGAGCTGGGCCGGCCTCAACTCAGACCTAGAACCAGCAGAGGGGAACCCATCCCAGTGGATACCAAGGTATGTGTAGCCTTAAGAATTCTAGCTACAGGTACTTTCCAAAGACCTACTGGGGACAACATGGGGGTCTCACAGGCATCTGCATCCAGGGTACTCGACCAGTTCCTGGATGCCATAGTACCACATGCGAGTGAGCACATTTACTTCTGCAACACCCATGAGGAGAGGACCAGCGATATTCATCTCTTCCACCATGTATCAGAATACTCATAGGTACTGGGTGCCATTGACTGCACGCACATCCACATCAAAGCAACACCTTGTAAACAGGATAGGGTCTACATAAACCACAATGGATTCTCCCTCCATCAACTGCCAGACTGTGTGCAATGCCCAGGGCATTATCATGAATGTGTGTGCTGGCAGCCCTGGAAGCTATCACGACTCCCACAGCTGGCATTTGTCACAGCTGTACCAGGCATTTGCCAGTGGGGTCATCCCGTATGGCCATCTGGTGGGGGATGCTGGCTATACACTGGAGCCCTGGATGATGACACCCATCAGAAATGCACAGACATCCACACAAGAATGCCATAATGAGGCACATGCACAAACCAGGATCATTATGGAGCATGTGTTTGGTATGCTCAAGTTACAGGTCCGCTGCCTTGACATATCTGGTGGAACCTTGCAGTACTCTCCAGCCACGTGTGCACACATGTTCATAGTATGTGCCATGCTACACAATATGATCCTGCAGAAACAGCTGCAGCAGGAACAGCACAGGGAAGGGCCACAAAGCCCACCACCATTGCCCAGGTTCCCACAGGCACAGAGGGACTCACAGGAGGAGGCCCCTGAGCCTGCTCCTGTAGGCAGACAGAGGCATGCCCAGTATGTTCAGGCCTTGCCAAAGAGGCAACTCATAGCAAACACACACTGACACTGTAGGGACCCCAGGGACTGACACCTCTGTCTGACTTGCACACACTGTAAAATGGAAGACACACACATCACATTACCTATAACTTACCATGTATAGGCAATGTTCTGTGCGCATCCAACATAGGCGGCCCTCAAGTACCATCCTCACAACTGCCGCAAGCACAAGTTAAGTCAGTCTTCTTAACAATAAATGAATGGATTAGTATGTTTTGCTAGCATATCTATGGTACTACTGCATACATGCAAGGGAATGGGATGGCCTACTGGGATAGCAGCACACAACTGACAGCAATGTGGGACACCAGTAAATGTCTGGCCAAAACTGGCCTCCACACCCTATGCAGTAGTACCCAAGGTGGCAAATCCCACTGCAATATATTTGTGGGGACAACTAACTGGGGGGGGGTCATAAGTCACATGCATGGATGTCAGGGTGGGGGTCCCATACCCATCCCGCATACCCACACAGCAAGTCAGCTGTAGAAAACCATGGAGAGATGTCTGGTAAAGGCACACAAATGGCAGCAGTGTTGAATTATCCCCTACAGACTCACACAGTGATAGCACAGCAGGACCCGCAGTTGCAGTACGGCTATGAAGGGGAAGAAGTCTGAAACTCAAATGCATGCCAGTACAATCTGACCTGGGCTCTTTACTGATATGCCTCTAGTCCCCAAGATAGGGCACAACAGTATGATAAATGGAACCAAAATGTAAAGCAAATATCAGCACAGTCTGTGCAAATGTGTGCAGTTGATAGGTGTGCCCCCCTACATACCCACATAAATACAGTAACATGTATGTTTGCAGGTAAATAGCAGCATAGCACACATTGGCAGGGCTGTACCAATACGCACGAAAACATGTAGCCTGTCCATAATATTCAGGTGTCAGTGAGCTATGTGTATGTGTGGTTAATACTGTCTGGATCTGGCCAGCACATTCTCATGGTAGTCATCTTGTAGTGCCCTAGGTACAGTGCTGCCTTTGACAGGGCCATGTGCAGATAACTGCTATGCCAGCTGTATGCATGTCAGTGACATCCACTGCTCTGCCACTGACATACCTGGACGTCACAGTGCTATGTGGAATATACTACACATATTAGTGACATCTTGAAGGATGTGTAGCAGAGGTGCCAAGGCTTTTGTGAATATAAGTGCTTTTTGGTACTGTTGCCAGTGGTCATTCTCAATAATCCTTTTTCTTATGTTTGCTTTTAAATATAATGGACATGCCTGCACAGTTGAATGCACTCTGTACCCACACCCATAACTCCCAACCTCTGACAGCAAGATGTCTAGACAAGGGTAGAGATAAAAGTGGAACAAAGGCACAATGGTAGGCATGTGTTGTAAATATCACCCTACCATATGGAGAAAGTTGGTAGTATCAGGGGTTTGCAGTAGCAGGAATTGTCTGAAGGTTATGTAGTCTGAAACAGTAATGTCTGTCATTATTTTGTAACATTACTCTTCAATTATATGTAACTAACTTGCCATAAAAACACATGTTTACATAGAAAGGATGAAACCTCTAGCCAAACACCTGGACAACCTGCCAAAAAATGTACATGTGAGGGGTATGCCCACACAATGATTTGACATCTCAGGTTAGAAAGATACCACACAACCAGGAGATCCCCAGCCATGTCATTACTAAACTGGCTGTAGCCACACCTCACAAATGGCTTTGTTGGGCAAGAATTTACATAGATTCCCTCATAATATTGGTGTATGCATCATACAACAAGTATTCCTCTGGCAAAGCACTGTGATGATCTGAAGATGTCTAGCACTAGGTAATGACACAATGCATTGCAGTTTCAGACTACAGATATGTCAGAAAATGTCTGCTAAACAAACCAAGTACCCTGAGGAAAGCCCTGTGTACTACTGAGAGGTATGTCCGTGGCACACAAAACCATGGACTGGAGTACACCTATCTCTGGAATGGAGTCCCACTCTAACTACAGAAGGTCAAACTGGGTATGATCCTACACTTAGAGAATCACAGGACATACTGGAACCCATATTGGAATATATGACTGTATTGTGTATATATGTCTGTGAATACAGACAGTTATGTACACCTCAACTGTCCCCACACACACACACACACACATCAGACAGGATTACCCTCAGCTAGCTGTAGGTGGCCCATATGTGGTATATCTGCATCTGTTGCATGAGATACACACACACACACACACACACACATATATATATATATATATATATATATATATATATATATATATATATATATATATATATATATATATGAGCAACAGATAACATATGACAAGCATACACACACATAGATGTGGGAAAGTGAGAGACAGACAGTGATAGAGAGAGAGAAAAACAGGGAGGCACAGACAGAGCGAGTCACACACATGGATACCCTGAAGGGCATACAGTGATGCCATGCTGTGGACAGTGGCATACCAGTTGTAAACAGTTGCACATGCCAGCATAAAAGGTTAGCCCCATTGTGTAACAGTACTGAGGTTGGGTTTATAATATCACATCACCTGCCTGTGTGTGTGTGCTTGTGTCTGTAGGTGTAAGTATTAGGAGACTGTTCCCACTCAGTACACTTCACATTGCCCTACTTCATAAGATCTGTTGCTGTCATTCACCTTAGAACTACCATTGGACACCAATCACCCCTATAAGCTCTGTAGCATGTGTGATAACTGTGTAACATTATAGTACAAATAACTCAATAAGTAGGGGTTCTAATCTCAATACTGGCAAGTATGTGTGTGTGTGTGTGTGTGTGTGTGTGTGTGTGTGTGTGTGTGTGTGTGTGTGTGTGTGTGTGTGTGTGTGTGTGTGTGTGTGTGTGTGTGAGACAGTTGTGTATGCAAGAGTGAGGGAGTGTGTGTTTGTTTATTTGTAGGTGAAACAGTTTTAGGCCATTCCCACCAACAACACTTCCCAGTGCCCCACTTTATCAGTCCTGCTGATGTCATTCCCCTTATTGGCACCTTTGGCCAGATGTCAGCCCAGTAAGCTCTGTAGTGCATGTGATAATGGTATAACACTATAATACAAATCACTAGCTAGACAGGAGGTCTAATCTCTGATCTGGCAAATGAGTGCATGTATATGTTTGTATTAAGAAGTATTTTGATAAGTCTCCCACCCACTGCCCTACTTTACCACTCCTGCTGATGTCATTCCCCTTATCAGCACCTTTGGCCAGTTATCAGCCCAGTAAGCTCTGTAGCATGTGTGATAACTGTGGAACACTGTAGTGCAAATCATTAGCTAGACGGGTTCTAATCCCAAATCTGGCAAAAGAGTGTGTGTGTGTGTATGTTTGTAAGAAGAAGTATTTTGATAAGCCTCCCACCCACTGCCATACTTTATCATGCCTGCTGATGTCCTTCACCGTATCAGCACCTTTGGCCAGTTGTCAGCCCAGTGAGGTCAGTAGTGTCTGTAATAAGTGTGTAACACTATAGTACAAATAACTAGATAAGCAGGGGTTCTACTCTTAGATCTGGCAAATGTGCATGTGTGTGTGTGTGTGTGTGTGTGTGTGTGTGTGTGTGTGTGTGTGTGTGTGTGTGTGTGTGTGTGTTTGTAGGAAGAGTTACTTTGATAAGTTTCCCACCCACTGCCCTACTTTATCAGTCCTGCTGATGTCATTCCCCTTATCAGCACCTTTGGCCAGTTGTCAGCCCAGTAATCTCTGTCGTGCATGCAATAATTGTGTAACACTGTAGTACACAAAACTAGGCAGGGGTTCTACTCTCAGATGTGGCAAATGTGTATGTAAGTGTGTATGTTTGAAGGAAGAAATATTTTGATGTTTCCCACCCACTGGCCTACTTTACCAGTCATGCTGATGTCACTCCCCTTATAGGTTCATAGATGTGTACTAGGCTAATGGCCCTGGAGCCTTTACAAGTCTAGCCCCTAGAAGTACCCAGCCATTCTGCCACCCAATGTTAGTTCCCAGTGCTTCCATCAAGTAGAGCCACTGGTCTGATCCCTGGGGTGAACTCTCTATTACCCATCCACTCATCAAGATTTCTCTGGAACACGGTCATCTAGGTGCTTTGCTTGACATGTATGGGAAGCCTATTCCAGTGCATGCGCAGTCTCTGCGTGAGGAACCTGTCCCTCCAGCATGTTTTGTTGATTGTGGTAATGAGGTTGAGGTACCTGCAGTGTGTGGTGCAGAGGGACTGGGATGTCTTTAAATGTAGCATTTCTAAAAGAACTGGGTCAGACATGGCTTTGCAAGTCAAGCAGAGATTGCCTCTAAGTAGGTGATATGAGACAGAGAATAGCTGGAGTCTTTTGAGTCTGTCTGTGCAGGACATGTGTTTAATTCCTTGGATCCTCTTTGTGAGGTACTTCTGTGGCCTCTGCAGATGTTGCAGATGTCTAGTGAGGTACATGCCAAATGGGCCATTATACTTGATGATTGGTCTAGTGAGGGAAGAGTACACAGACAATGACCTCTTTCTTCCTGGATGCAAAACCCTTGGTAATGAGATGGCATCTATATCATAACATTGGCAGCTTAGGTTGTTGAATCCAAAATCATCAAACCCTAAGCATCGAAAGCTAAAAACAGTGAACAGCCAAATCGTCAAATTCTTTCATAGGGAAATAATTCACTTGGCCATCTGCAAACAAAATAAACCAACACATACAAACATAGTTGGAGGCTTCGCCCCCACACACCCCCAATGTGGGGGGGCTGTGCCCCCATCCCCCCAACTAAATATACTAACTCTGAGACCTCTGTACATTGGAGAAAGGGCAAATCCCCAGGAACGGCCAAGTGAATTCTTTCTGAAGGAAAGAATTCGATGATGTGGCCATTCACTATTTTAAGTGTTCGATGCTTAGGTATTGATGAATATGCATTTGACAACCTAAGCTGCCGACAAATCAATAGGGAACCATGAGAAGTGCCACATAGAAGGAATTCCTGACCACAGTGGCAATGTAGTGGTTAAAGGAGAGGTTGCTGTCAACCTGTGTCCCCAGATCTCTTATAATGCCTACAGTGTTCAGTGGGCTCCCATCGATGCCGTACTTAGTGGGAACTGAGTTTTTACCAAAGGGGCTGATGATGCATTTTGTGGTGTTAAGCTTCAGGCCATGATTTCCACACCAGTCAATTGGCTCAGTGCGGCCTTTCTGTAGGATGTCTGCATCACCTGTGGAGTTAATGTTGACTCCTAGCTTGCAGTTGTCTGTGAACTTGGTCAGCCAGAGTTCCTTTGTGTTGGCCTGCACTCCTGAGAAGTAGATACTGAACAGGAGAGTACCCAGGAGTGAACCCTGTGGGACTCCACTCATGACTGGTTGGCATTCTGACTTGGAGCTCACTACTTTCACACTGTGTGTTCTATCTGTGAGCCAATTTGCAACCACCCTAGTGATATAGGGGTTGATGCCTAGTTTGTTGGGTTCATCAATAATTCCTGACTGAGGAATGGGATCAAGAGCCTTGGCCAGATTCATGTAGGTTGTATGCAGTGCCTTTTCATCATACACAGCCCTGACGACTGACTCAAAGAAGTCAACCAGGTTTAGCAGGCATGTAGCCATTACCCCTTTATGGAGAGGGGTGACTGTAGCAGTGCTCCATTTGGGAGGGACAAAGCCTGAGGTGAGGCTGTGACTGAACAGGGCACACAGATGTTGTGCCAGGTATCTTTGTAGTTCATGTAGAACATAGCCACAGATAATTTTGGGTCCCATGGAAGCTGTATTCTTGCCCATGGACAAAGCAGGTTTAACCTGGGTGACATTAATCCTGGATACCTGGAATTCTTCTGGCATTCTGATTGTTCCCCTGGGGAAGAGAGTGCGGGATAAAGCTGGCACTGAATGTGGTGGCAAGAATGTTGGCAATATTTGTTGGCTCAGTATAGGAGGTAGCATTGTGCAGTAACTCAGAGCACATATGGGTATTGCTGTGGAGGTTTTTGATATAACTATCAAAGGTTTTGTGATTGTTGTCAGTGTCTGCTGCAATTCTGCCATCATAGCTGGCTTTAGATGATTTCATGAGGGATCTCAAGTTGTTGTTGAGGCTAATAAGGGAGTTTTACCACTCTTGGGACTCCACCTTTTTCTACAACAGTTTCTTCCTTCTGTTGTACAGGTTATTGATAGCAGGGGACCACCAGATTGGCCTCCAGTGTTTGGAGGAGAATGTCATGGTTCTGTTGGGTATGGCTAGTTCCATGTATTGATGTACATTTGTACAGTGCATTTGTGTATGATTCTGCAGTCATGCAGATATTTTCCATTGGCATGGGTGCTGTGAGGTTAGCCACCTCTGTTTTTAAGAGTCCAAAGTAAGCTTTGAAGACGTTTCTCAAGGTGGTTACCTTTTCAGGGGTGTGTGGATGAGATTTGTATTTCCATGGTGATTACTCTATGTTGGATCTGACCAGATAGGGATTAACTATTGTTGTCAATCAATGGTTCCATATGTTAGTAATCAACACAGGTCAAGGATGTTGCTTCCTCAACTGGGTGTCAGAATAAGCTGGTCAAGGACATTGGAACTGATGAATTCCAGGAAGCGTTGGGCCAGTGTATTGGTTCTTGAGTATCTTTCCCAGTTGATGGAGGGGTAGTTGAAGTCCCCTAGTATGAGAGTGTTGGGTTGGACCTTGACAGATTCCAGGGTGTTGAGGAATGTGGATTGAGAGACTAGGGATATGGATGGGGACCTATAGCAGGCTACAACCTGGATTGCACTATTATCCAAAGTCAGTTGTACCTGAAGTATCTCAGATGCATTATGCTGGGATACTAGTCTGGAGGTGTGCCTATCCTTTATGAATATGGAGCCACCACCACTTTTGGAGCTGTGGTCCATGTTTTTGGTCTGACAGGTATGGAATGAGTTATAGCCTGGTAGTGCATGGGTGCTGTCTGCTGCTGTAAACCAGGTCTCCGTTACAGCACAAATGTCAATGTTCTCCATTTTGAGGAGTTCTTCGAGTGTCTGCATCTTGAGATGTAGATGTATAGTGTTGAGCAGCATGACCTTCAGATTGCATTTATGTATAGCTGTTATGGTGGTAATTTAATTTGGAACACTGCCTAAAAAGGCACTACAGGAGTGGCAAGACACTTAGCCAGTACCTGGAAACTCAGGGGTGACAGATGCAGGCCATCCTCTGGCAAGCCATCGCAGTCTGTCAATCACGTCATCCCAAGCAGACAGATACTGCATCCGCTGAGAATGACACCAGACACGTAAGCCAGTTCTTGAAGTCAATCATTTGTTGTTTGTACTGCGGTATCATTTTGGGTGACAGTAGTATACTGCTCAAGGCGACTGTCATACCTGCCAGGCCCACATAATATGAGAGCTCCACCATGTCTATTTTCATGTAGTCCAGAGAGGTGCATCTCAGGTCATTCACA